>NW_008825100.1:2067588-2097496 GCF_000699105.1 Pygoscelis adeliae
GGGGCATTTTAACTGATGTATTAGGACAAGTTTTCTATCCCAGAAAGCAAGTGAGCTGAAGCACAGGACCAGGCGTAGTGTGGGCAGATCTCACACACATGGTTCACACAATGCACCGGATTTGTCTAGTTCACAACATACTCTTGTAGCAGTCCTTAAGCCTCTGCTGAGTGAAGCTTGCCAAATCAGGCTGAATACTGCCAGATTTTTTTAAAGGTGGGTGTCTAGAGGTAAAATGTTTGCCAAAGAATAAAACCATAAAATCCTTTTTGTTTTGAAAGTGCAAATTGGGAGGGAAAGAACAGGAATTGCTCTTGCTTTGCACTCTTTAAAAAAAAAGGTTAAAACATTTCAGAAGCAGCATTCACTTCTGGACTTCACACAGTGATTAATCTGAATTATGATATTTCTTTTCCAAATGCAAAATGCAAGGATACAAAAATCCTGATTCATAGAATGTCTTAGAAATAGGATCCTACTGCTGAGAAGCAGAGTAAAAGTATCAGACAGACTCCCTATCAACATGAATCAAGTCTGTCATTTAAGAGCACATGCCAAAGGGGTTTTTTTACATCCAAGTTGCTACCTTTAATTTTCAAGTGCACGCTGAAAAGGAAAATTCCAGTATGGTTTATCATATTCCCTTTTTATACAAAATAGTTCCAATTAGAGCTGGCTGGAAACAACAGTTCCATTTCATGACTGGTTTCAAGGCTCTCATATTTGATTCTTTCCCAGAGGGCTCTTGGATAACTAGCTTATTTCTCCCCTCACTCCTCCCTTGGGCATGTCTGCACCCTGAAACGAGCACAGGGAAAAGGTACTCAAGTCTGCAGAGAAAGAAGCCAGCACATCTGGTCAGTTTGCCTCTCAATAAAGTGTAGTTGCAGAAAGGTTAACAAGCTTAGGAGTCTAGAACGACTAGACTTCATCCAGACCTGAGGTCTGACCGGCCAGCTAAAGCATCTGTAAGTCATGATTCCCTGCAGTGCTAGTTTGTGAGCTGGTGCAAGGACAAGGACCTACCAGTGTAACTTGTTTTGCCCTCCCCTCTCCATCCACTTTGGAACTGATCACAAACTCCATCCTGCAGTTGTGAAACTTTCTGAATGAAACTTGAAAGTCAGCTTTATTTCCTCAATGAGTTTCAGTCTCAAAGACACAGCAATTTTTGACACATAATCCTGAACCAAAGAATTCCCAAAACTTGTGGAACACTTCTGGGAGTGGAGAGACAGGTATTGCCCATACTTACTTATGTTAAAAGCTGATGTATTTGGTATGTATTGGGGTATTGTTGCTTGATATGCATTTTTGGGGGGTTGGGGTTTTCTTGGTTTTGGGGGTTTTTTTTCTTCTCATGTAAAATAGAGATCAAATTGTTCTGCTCACCTGAAGCCTGGACCTCCATGATGTATTGGTGTAAATCTTGCCCTTGCTGGATGACTTCAAAGGTCATGTTGTTCATGGCCAACTTCCGCTCAGTGTGACGCTGCAAACGTTGCTCAGCCAGAGTGAGGTCTTCGGTATTGAAATCATTCATTTGTCTCAGCAGATCTTCATTCCAGGCATCTAACTCTGCTGTAACCTTCACGGGCAGAAAACAGACACTGTATTCACTCAAGACCAACGAAAAATCTTCCTCTCAAACTGTGTTTGGATCACAAAAGTACTTCACATTTTGACTCTGAACCAGAACCCCCCAAATCACAGCCTCGGTACACTCTGGATCCTGCCCACTTAATGGTCACGCTTGACATTTTGCTTAGGTAAGGATCCATGAAAAGGTTATTGGTCCAACAAGAAGTCTGACACCTTCTTTTTCCGTTACACATTCCAAAGGGCACTGTAAGAGAAGACCCGCTATATTCACATGGATGGTAGAGGTAAAGTTTCTGAAAAATTTCAAATTTAAATGAAGAAGTAATGCTTACAGAATTGCAAAATAATTTGTAACACCTATGACCACGTAATCCCAAAACAGCCTGAATATTTCTAAAAACATTTTGCAATACACTGTATGTTACATATTACAGATGGAAGTATTATTTATTCTCTCTTCATAGAATTGAAATTATAAGCTGCTTCCATTAAACCCTAAAACAGGGATAACTAATACATTTTCAGAATTATTATTATTGATATAATGTATTGTGAACAGTATCTACCCATTGTTCACAGAAAATGCATCAGGAGACTAAATATTTTATTACTAATTTGTGAGTTAACCCCCACAGCACTGACTGCAGTTGTACAATGAGTCCTATGCTGTACTTTCAGGGACCTACAGTCTTTTATAAGGGTCTTTCTGTTGTCTTTGGTGTCTTCGGTGGACTTGGGAAAAGGCCCTGTACAACTTTTTTTTCCTGTGGATCTGAAAGCTTTTACACTGGGGAATGAATATAAATAATTCACTTTCACAGATGGGAAAGCACAGCACAGAAACATCATACTCAAGGGCTAGGTGAATCATCAGTAGAATCACGAATGGTACCTGGCTCTAACCAAAGACCTATATAACCTGCCAATAACTCATAGGAACATGCAAAATCTTCTGTTGCTTTCTTTGCTTCCTGATTATAACACACAGTCTGATGATTTTAGCCGTCCATTTACTGTATCTTCTGTATTTTACATTTTAGCCCACAAGTAGCCAACCGGTATCAAAGTCCTTCTCTGGTTTTGCCTTTTCAATTAAAGCAAGATCTAGCCTCCACCCAAACATCTCACCTCAACCTAGATTCTGCTACTACAGACAAGAAAGAAGGAACATGCTAGTGACAATGAATGAGGGAGGGGGGACAAGGGGAATGGGAATCAAATCATGCATATAGGCTAGTACTCTGCAGAATACAAATTTTCAAAGTATTTAAAAAAACATTAAAATAAATTATTATTTAAATTATTAAATAAATGCCTTCATTCTGATTCCTCACAGCTAGATTCAGGAGAGCTAAAACTAGGTATCTAAATTCCCACTTGTGCATGTTATGATGTAGTGGAAAGCTCTCTGTTTCTCATTAAAGGTGTTCTTCAGTGCCGGATTGCAGTGAGATGCTTAACTTCCTAAGTAGCCAACATTTAAAATTTTCTATTCAGTTTTTCTTTCCAGAAAGCATACATTATATCCAACGCAGGCACAGGAAGGCAACCCAAACAGACCGTCTCTCAGTCCTTCTCACATTAGCACGGATGGGAGTACACAGTTTTGCATTAGAAGGGAAAATGTAAGCAGTTTTTAGGCTCTTTCTTGAGAGAAGTAGAAAAGCAGATTTACTGCACCAAGAACCTGGGACCTCAGCTGCAGGGTGAAAGGCAGAGTGTGGACATCCTGAGGGGCTTCTATTTTTCTTCAGCTTGTTCCATTGCCCATTCCACCCAATTACCTTTAAATAATAGCTATCTCTACAGTCTCTTTGGCCCCATTCCTGATTCCAGCAGCCTCTGATTCATTCACATGTCATAGCTAGAATTCCTGGACTGTGGAGGCTTATTGGCAGATTTAACAGTTACGGAGAAATAGTCAAAGTAGATGCTGGAGAAGGGTTTTACTAGATACATTTACATTTAGAGACAGATCCTCAGCTAACAGTAATCAGAACTGAGGTGGTCTTGACCTTGTTTCAAACTACAAACAATGGAATGAATTTAGAGTAAGTGCAGGTTCCTACAGTCATGACAATAACATTTAAAGTTCAATGCAAAGCCCTTTCCGCTCTTTCTAATGGAAAGGCATGTGATATAAGTGAATCAGAAGAATTTTATTTTTTATGAGCTATTAAAAATATTGTCTGTTTGAATTTATTGCATTGATTGTCAGGCTGCAAAAACATAATTATTTGAAATTTTGCAAGGATTCACAAAGTACTTCCCAATTTCCTGTGAACATTCCCATGCGTGTGTGCTCAGGAAGATGTCTAACAGCATTTGTAAGTGACAGTAATAGAAAAGATTAAAACAATCAAAGAATACGTTACATTAGTTTGCTCTGACAGCCATGATGCTACATTTGGGGGATTCTGATCAAAACAAAATCCCTCCATCCCATTTACGTCTATGGACATCATCCCCAGGACAGGAAAATGCAAATCTTTCAGAGGGTTGAACTGTCAGGGGAGTCGACAATGGACATATGAAGGAAACAACAAATGTTTCCACAAGTACACTGAGATCCAGCACTTCTACAAAACTGCCTGGGTAAACCTCTGTGCTGTGGTGCTGTTTCTCTTAGTAGGTTTTCCACTTGGCTGTGGGAGGGACGCTGAGAAGCATTGCTTTTATCATTAAATCTACAATAATTTCCACTCGAGCACAGGGAAATGGCTGTTCCCGACTGTACTCCTTTTTGCCCCTTAGGCATGAGTGTCCAAGACAGGTCTCTAGCAGAGAGTCATCATCATTCAAGAGAGGGATTGCCTCCCAGGCAACCAGTGCTCCTCGTACTCTTGTCGGCAGCCAGCTTTCACCAGGCTCCCCACACAGGAGCAGCTGCAGCTAAATATTTACCTGTCCTGTTAGCCATTGGAAGGCACTGAAGGGTTTATGCTCCGTTATTGATGCTCCCCAGTTCAAATCAGTGGTTCCAATTAAAGAGGAAAGGACAGTACAGGCAGTCAGGACATGAGCTGATAAACTCCTTGGGATGCAAGTTCAGTCCACGGGGCTCCATCTCACATTGCCAGGACCGGGAACAGGGGCTAAGACTGCACCTGAGTGGCTCTGGACAGTTGGACAGGTCTAGCAGGGCTTGTTAGCCCAGGACCAGTTCTGCCAGGGCGAGGAGCACAGCCACCAACGGAGGGGAGAAGGAAGAAAGGAGTGAAGTTGCCTCCAAGTGTGGGCTGATGAAGGAGTGACAATTATCCCATGTGCTGGGTTAGGGGAAGAGAGGAAGGAGTCAGGCACAGCGAGAGGTGGAACATCACCAAATTTCTCAGGCAAAGTGTGTACAGGAAGGTTGGGTACATTGCTCTTCTAAGTGAGACAAACAGATGGCTAGAATGGAATCTAAAGCACATGAAGGCAAAGAAGCAATAGCAGAGCTGTGATAACAACCCAGGTTTCCTGAATCCCAATCTGGTGCCCTATCCCAGAGACCATGCTGCTTTGCATATCTCATTAAGACATTTCCTTTTCTGTCTGTACAGCCAATGCCTCAAAATCCCAGCATTTTCTGTACTTCAAACTGGACCATTTGGAAATGGTCCCAGAGTCTGAATTTGAGTCCCTAACTGTTTTGACTTGGGTATACGGAAAATGATTTATTTTTCTTCAGGAAGAGCTGTAATTAGGCAGCTCTGTTAACTACAGATGTATATTTTTCAAGTCTATAAAAGGACTTTGGATGCTTTCACAGACTGGTCAGGCATTGACATCTACGGTGAAACTTGTACTGCATCAGACAAAAGTGTCCTATCTCCTAAGCTGTGGTAAGAGCCAATTGCACTGGGCCTTTGTCAGGAATTGTCTCATAAATGAGGCTCACTTGGCCATGAACTTGTTTAATTCCCTTTTGACCCAGAAGAATGGCTGATTAGAGCTTACTCTGTTCATCTGCTAGATTTTTGGTGGGAAGAACCGACAGCACTTCTTATGTTTATTCACTGTACTTCCCAGTGTTTGTGATTCTAAACAGACCTTAGCATCCCTCACGTGCCCTGAGAGAAGAGAAGCCCTGCTGCAAGAGAAGCCCTGAGCTCTGCTCTGTTCTGCTGTGGCATGAGAGAGAAGTTGTACCAAAGCAAAAGGGTCATGAGAGCAGCAACAGTGGCAGTGCACAGGTCTGCATTAGCAAAAGCAGCAGACTTCTCAGGTGCCCACACTGTTCCAAGGAAAGCTGCACACATGCCTCATTGTCAGCCACACTCTGGCTGACTCCCTGGAAGGAGCCATGCTCCTTCCTTGCAGGTCATACAAGGTTGGTGGCCAAGAAACAGCTCCCTATTACTAAAGGAAGGTCAACTGATCCCAGAGTACTAATGAGAGAGAAAGACACAACAAAGCTATTGATTGACAATGAGCCTAGAAAGCACATTTCTTCATTCTTCACCTGAAATAGATGCTCCTGCTGCCGTGAGAATGGGAGGGGAAATAATGCTGGTAGTGAACCCAATCTAGTATTAAATGAGATACCTGAGATATCCTTATCAGAGCAGTGGAGGCAGCGCAAGAGTTAACTTCAGCACGTGAGCAAATACTGGGTTTGTGCTGAGCTCCATGCTACTATCACAAGGCTATAATAGATATACAGACTATGTCATCCAGGTCTGTTTTTCATGCAGACACAGCGACCACAGTCTAGACCACATACTCCTTAGGCAAGGATCCTCCTAAAGTAGCAACTTAATATACCCAAATTCCCACTGCTGCAATACTGCTGCATTTGCTGCTTCCTGGATTTATCATGTTGCAACACCAGCAGATAACACGACCGAAGAGAGAGAGACATTTTCATCTTCAATCCTGGAGAAAGAGAAGAGGTGTAGAGAAGAGGTACGCAGATGAAAAGTAATAGCAGCAGTAATAACAACAGTAGCAGTCCAGCCATCTCATGCCTACATTGCAGCCTGCTTGTGAATTAGGCCAAAGAGCCTACCCAAGCTGCAGCAGCTGCTGTGCAGGCAATTGTACATCTACAATAATTTCATATCTAGATCCTAAGTATCTTTTTTTTGCTGCTGCTGCTGAGATTTTCTACAAAATGGTGCTGCTGAGCCTTGAATGCTGCTTTCTTGGCCTTAATTCAGTGTTTGACACCTAAAGTCATCCTGTTTAATGCCAACCAGAAAATTTTGTTTGCCAGTTGAAGGAGGTGGAGAGGGGAAATGAGGAATCAAGCAAAAGAAAATAAATGTTATATGGCAAATGAATCACGTAGGAGCTGATATTTTGAAGTATGGGCTGAGGAAGGGCATATGAGGAGGAGGGAAAGAAAGTTCTATCCTGGGAGCAGAAGCTATCAACACAAAGAGAGTGGGCTGGTAAGAGGGATCTGAACAAGAGTAAAGATGCTTGGGAAGAACAAGCAAATGTAGGAGGCAGGCTGCAAGAGAAACGATGGTGCAAGTAGGAGGAGGAGCAAAGGCGAGAAGAGTGGGTAGAGGGATGAGGTAGGATGGGAAGAACAGTCACACGGGCACAGGGCAGATCTGTACAGAGCTCAAAATCAAGAAAAAGGAATATCTACCTCATTTCATGAGGAAAAAAGGTGGCAGCCATACAACTGGGATGAACAGAGAGTGAGGATGGATGAGATGAGAGGTCAGATATGATCTAGAAAGGCATCAAAAAAAGGTAATTCTGACTCCTGGATGCTGAGGGAGTGTCTGAGAGTGCAGAAAGAAAGCGGTTATAATGGAGTAGGGGAGACCAGATCTTTAAGGCACGTACTAGAGATTGGGCACCAGGGATACCAGGTGCAACAGGACTTGGCTCTGCTTCAGCGTTCAGAGCAGGCTGGAAGAGCAGAGAACTGGATATGACAGTGTAAGTGGATCTACGAGCAGACTAATACTGAAGGTATATGGTAGAGGAGATGTAGGTAGGAAAAGGCAAATGAAACTGTCACTTCTACAGATCATGTAAGCAGAAAGTTTGCTGTTCCTCCTTCTCAGGCCTCGGTTTGGACTGACACTGTGCAGTATGACAATACTGTCAGCCATTTTTTTGACAAGAGACAGAGATACCACAGTGGCTTAGTGCGGACCTGGGCCACTGAAGTGTGAAAAGGCTGTCAACAGTGATGATTCTGCTCCGGTGGTTTTGGCTCCTGAATCCCAAAAATATCAAGAGAAACAATGGAATTCAGCTCCAAAAGGCAGGGTGCGCAGGACAGCTTAGTGCTTGCCTTTCCTTAAAATGAAGTGATGTGCAGTTTGAAAGCTAGGTATATATGGAAAAGAAAAACAAAAGCTCACTAAGCATGAGACATTATAGGATTCCAGCTTATGAACAGAAGCGGCTGAAATTTTTCTTACTGTTCCCTTTCTTTCAAATGTACCTCAAGATCTCTGTAACTCTTATTTCTAATAAAGAAGCTCACATCTGAGTGTCAGCTGTAAGTCAGTGAGGGGCTATAAAACATCTTGTACCTTCACGCAGGCAGCTAATTCACTTGAAAGATTCTGTTAATGTTATGAACCTGGAATGGGAAACTCAAGTGAGTTGTAAATAACAGTGAAGTAAACTACTGTGAAAGCTGGCTCCTGTTCCCTTCTGAACTTATGCTCAGGGATGGATGTGAACAGCCAGAAGAGCCAGCAAGTGAAATCAAGACTGAAAAATTTTATTAGCAGGTGAAATGGAGCCAAAGAAATTGAATGCTGGAAAATTAGATATCCAGCAGGTGAAGACTTTAGTGATCATGGGGCTTTTTGAAAGATAACAAACAGCATACAAGATCAAATTTATATCGTACAGTGGGAACCCCCATAATCCCTTCCAGGACTATGTCTTGGCCTAGGATCCACGTTGCTCTAAGACTACAGTGCATAGGCTCTGTCTAGCATTGCACAGATCCATATGCATTGCAGGAAACAAAACAACACACACAAGGGAAGGAGCTGGGCAGCTCTGGGAAAGGGAGAGGGAAGTTTCTTTGGAGGTAACCAGCTGTTGCCAGACAGGTATTGGCTGAGATCATTCCTGTTCTCGGTCACAGAGTTTTATAGAGACCTACAGGTGAATTTGATCTTCTCTCTACAAAAGATATAAAGAAAAAATATGCAGAAAGACTCTGGATGGCAGTAATTTTGTTAGGGGTTGCAACTCAGTGCATTTTACCATTTGTTTCTTATGCATTTACTCAGCATTTTACTGTATATTAGCATTCATTCAAATAATGGTTAATAAGCCTTTAAATGACTATTTCTGAAGCAAGGGACAAAGTATACCTGACAGATTTTACTGAGGATATAACTCAACTAAGACTGTGCTTCACAGAATCATAGAATCATTAAGGTTGGAAGAGACCTCTAAGATCATCGAGTCCAACTGTCAACCCAACACCACCATGCCCACTAAACCATGTCCCTCAGCGCCTCATCTACACGTCTTTTAAATACTTCCAGGGATGGTGACTCCACCACTTCCCTGGGCAGCCTGTTCCAATGTTTAACCACTCTTTCAGTAAAGACATTTTTCCTCACATCCAATCTAAACCTCCCCTGGCGCAACTTGAGGACATTTCCTCTCGTCCTTTCGCCAGTTACTTGGGAGAAGAGACCAACACCCACCTCGCTACAGCCTCCTTTCAGGTAGTTGTAGAGAGCGATGAGGTCTCCCCTCAGCCTCCTTTTCTCAAGGCTAAACAACCCCAGCTCCCTCAGCCGCTCCTCATAAGACTTGTTCTCCAGACCCCTCACCAGCCTCGTTGCCCTTCTCTGGACACGCTCCAGCACCTCGATGTCCTTCTTGTAGTGAGGGGCCCAAAACTGAACACAGTATTCGAGGTGCGGCCTCACCAGTGCCGAGTACAGGGGCACGATCACTTCCCTATACGTATCACTTCCTTCATATGTATAATGTGCTCAGTGTGGTGCCAGCACTGACGCTAATGTCTGCCAGCTATCGTCCCTTGAGTCTTACACCCTACTTCCTCGTAGTGGATCAGCTACCACTTTCACATTGCATGAAATCTCCTGAGTTACTTGGTTGGCTGCACGAACTCAACTGAAGTCTGTATCATATAGAAAGACCAACCATATAATCCTAATGATCCCACCTTGTCTTGAAATGCACAATAACTTGGTAAAGGAATAAAACATATCAGGCATCAAAGTTAGACAAGTTTCCTAAGTAAAGAATGGGTTGTCATTTTATGGTTTTAAAACCTAAGGCAGAACAGCCTCCCATAGGGATAGCTATGCTCTCTCATGTTTCTGTTATGTCTGTTTCCAGGTGTTGTCACAGTTTGGATTTCATAATTTACCCCAAGAACCCCGAGTGTAAATATCAGTCAATATAATGAGATTAAGGCAAGAAAGAACAGGCAGCACATGCTATGTGCCTGTGGGTTTGTGTCCAAATTCATATCTGCCAAACCTGCCTTGACTCAAGTACAACACAAAAGCTGCCTGTGCAGCTTAGAAGTCCTAAATGAACGCAGCTGGTCTGCCCTGCCAAAGAAATAGGCAGGTGGCTTCTCTTTACGTAAAATACTTTTCCTGAAGACAAAATGCAACAGTAGTTGGCAGATTTCACTGAAGTACAAAAAAAGGTCCACAGATGCCTAAATAGATGGAAGTAAGCGTTGCTTGTGCAGTAATCATTAATTCTGAAGTTTGTCTGGACTCCAAACCTCTGTCAAGAAGAGAAGATTATAGAAAAGCTCAAAAACCAGGAGGGCTACAAAGCAGATGGGTACAGTGCAAGTTTAGGAAGGAGTGCCAAAAGAAAAGGTTATGTGACCTACGGTATGGATTTCAGTATCTGGGGAGAACAGTAAGAGCAGGAAAGTTTCCAAAGAACAAATGACAGACACCGTCTAAATAAAACTAAAGGCAAATCACTCAATTGCCATTTGTGAGTTAGAAAAATTCCTAATATTTTCAGTTTGCATTATTAGTTAGAAAGGGGAGAGAGAGGGGGTAGTAGGGAAAATTAACAAAATAAAAAATGTTTGGTACCAAAACTGGATGGAAAGAGACAACACGAGATGTAACTGTTCTCTGAGACTGAGCTCTAACATGCAGCACTCCCCAAAGCTGTTGGAAGCAGATGGGCTCCCACAGCTGCACCCCTCTGGCTTCCACTAGAGAGATGCAAGTTTTTCCTCTCACCAGAGTTCCCAGGGAAGGGTCCTCATCATAAGGGATTCCCTGGAGCACAAGAACCCAAGAACCAAGGGTGAGAACACGGACCTGAGAGGGAAAAAATGGGAAACCCAATACTTGACAAGACAGAAGCAGCAAAGAGGACAAAGGTGTTCAATTTTGGGAGGTGGAGGGCCCACTTTTTGCAGATGGTTTGTGCAAGTGCAGGGAGGAGAGAGATTAACATGGCTGCAGCAGGCAGAGGGGTTTCGTTAGGGATGTGTTCAATATGGCACTGCTCTTTGGACAGATGGAAGAGGGCTTATCTAGACTAGAAAAGTAGAAATTCATTTCACAATCATACTGGCACACATTATTTTGCTATTCTTAATCTATGCAGGATCTAGGTTATTATGGAAAATTAAAACCTAAATACATTTCCAGTCATAGCTCAAGGTACTTATCTTTAGTAGAAAAAATAAATTTCCTGTTTTAAATTTCATCACCTTTTTCCCTTAAAAGCTTGGAATAGTCAACCATCAGAAATACTACATGCTTTTTAATTATGGTGATGAAAAAAATCTTATCGCTTCTCAACAATGGCATGAGATAAATTTTGTTAATTTTGATAAGTTTCCTACTGACTTGGAATCTTTGTTATACGGCTGAGGCAACTGACTGCAATCTACATTCTAAGGATCATTATTGTGTCAATTTGAGCCAATTCAGCTGTTGTTTGAAATGCAGAGCATACATGTGCCATTTAATATTTTATTTCAAATTGCCTTTCTTTTTATTATCCATCAAAATGTTTTTTCTTGCTTAAGTACTAAATGTACTTAAAAAATTTAAGATACTGACCTGGATATATTTTTCATTCTGTGTTCAGTTATAAATGAAATGTCATAATTATTCTAAAATAAAAAAATATTTTTCAGAAAGAGGGAGCTTTCTAAATAAAATCATCTGCCCATAGACTCCCTATGAAACATGTTCTCAGATTTCCTTGTAATATTAATCTTGCAGAGGGAATTCAGATGTTCTTATGATAAAAAATAGCAAATCTACAGTGACAACTAAGTGGTGATTTTCTTTAAAATCCTTTCTAGCTAATCTGATTTTAGAAGACTCTGAAGCACATTTCCAATTTTAAATATCTTTAATGTATCACAGCCACTCCAAATGTGTCTGTGAACATGCAGAAGTAGGATTCATGCAGAAACAAAACAGAGGGATCCACACAGTCTTTCCATCTCTGGCACCACACATGGAGGGGACTAACGTAAGTCACATCATCTCCTGATGCCTTGGTGGCCCCATCAGTAAAGCAACCCATGGTGGTAATGGCCTTTGAGATCTTTGATTGAAAGACTATGTACAACAATGACTTTTTTTTTTTTCCAAGGTCTTTACTTAAATCAGCATAATTCTAGGTTCAGACATAGAATTTGCAGTGAAACAGGCTGAGATGTTAATGAATGACTCACATGGGTTCACCATATACTGCCTACAGACACATTTGGGTGTTCCAGAAGCACATACTGTTTTTCTTTTTTTTTCTTTTTCTTCATTTTTGAAAACACGGGTGCCATTTATAGTTATGTACAAGTATATGCATTCACACCTGTGCTGGTTTTGGCTGGGATAGAGTTAATTTTCTTCATGGAAGCTGGTATGAGGCTATATTTTGGATTTGTGCTGGGAGCGGTGTTGATAACACAGGGATGTTTTAGTTGCTGCTGGGCTGTGCTTGCACAGAGTCAAGGCCTTTTCTGCTTCTCACCCCACCCCACCAGCGAGTAGGCTGGGGGTGCACAAGCAGCTGGGAGGGGACACAGCCGGGACAGCTGACCCCAACTGACCAGAGGGATATTCCACACCATATGATGTCATGCTCAGCACATAAAGCTGGGGGAAGAAGAAGGAAGGGGGGACATTCGGAGTGATGGCGTTGGTCTTCCCAAGTAACCATTATACATGATGGAGCCCTGCGTTCCTGGAGATGGCTGAACACCTGCCTGCCGATGGGCAGGAGTGAATGGATTCCTTGTTTTGCTTTGCTTGCATGCGCAGCTTTTGCTTTACCTATTAAACCGTCTTTATCTCAACCCACGAGTTTTCTCACTTTTACCCTTCTGATTCTCTCCCCCATCCCACTGGCGGGGAGTGAGCGAGCGGTTGTGTGGCACTTAGCTGCCAGCTGGGGTTAAACCACGACAACACCCCATTTATATCTGTAGAGTAAAAGTCTCAGTTATTCAACATTTGCCACACCATTGTATCAAAATATCTTCTATTTAAATATAGGAGATACTACAGTTACTGCAGGCTCCTGAATTTTGAATGTAGCATTCTTAAGGCAAAGTACGTTATCTGACATGAAATACATACATTTATACACACATACTCACAAAGAATACTGTCTCTCGATATCAACGAGGCTGTATATAACTGGTAAGTAAAATGAAACTATTCTAATTTACATAAATAACAAGCACTGTAGAACAGACTTCAGTACAATACATAACTACGTAGTCACAACAGGAAAGCTCCGATACTCCTCACTGATTTCTATCTCTGGCATCCAATTATAGATCAAGACACCTAAAAACCTCTGTTTCCAGCCTTTTATTCCACTATAATTCATCATGTCATGTCTTAAAATAAACACTTACAAAGTATAACACAGCATTCTAAGGCTCCCATTGATTACCAGTACCCACCTTGAGATTACCTACAGATTTACAAACAATACCTTTGGGAATATATCATCATAAAACACTTAAAGGTGCTCCATGAACTGAACAAGCTCCAGTGGGATACAGCAGAAGGAACACACCCCAGAAGGGACATAAGCGCTGACACATGGCTTTCATGAATTTTGTGCACAAGTTAATTTACATGTTGTTCTTTTTGCATCATGTCCTATCAGAATTACAGCAAGTAATTAATGAGATTGTCTGAAGTCTCTTTAAAGTTTCTCTGTCCAAGAATACATCAATTATTAATGTTTTGATGAGTTTTCCATCCAGTGGAAATTTCAAAACAGAAGTACGAAACAGAACTGAAAGGCCTTTTTTGCACGAGGACATAAAAATAGACTTTAACTTCCCCTGCTTTTTTTTTTCTTTCCTTTTGAAATAAATCCACTGTGACGCTTAAAAAGCCCATCTTTTAAATATCCTTTCCTTTCATGCATAACGTTTTTTCACTTGGTGGTTTAAAGCCAAGCATGTATCTGTTTGTATGCATCTATGTTTGTATCTGAAGAGACAAACCTCACTAATAAGTGATACAGAACTTTCAAATCCCTGACTGACTAGTGTCAATAAAGAGTTATAACAGGGGCATCTGATAAAGCTTCTCTGCAAAGCAGGCAGATTCTCAGCACAGCCAGTTAAGCAGACACGAATCTATTTCAGTACATTCTAGCAGTGTATCCTAAAGCATATTTTTAGCTTCAACATGCCGAGTTTAAAACCTGGTTGTAACTCTCCCTCTTCCTCACTGGACAGCTGAGCACAATTCAAACAGCTCCAGGTATATACTAACAGAGTATGTTTACATATACCCCCTCTCCCACAGTTCTACCTTTCTCAGGTCATGCAGCCAGCTCTTACCTCAATGGTATACTGTTCAAAAATCCGGAGCTGAAGGAAAATGTCTAGCTTAATCTTCCTCTCATGGAAGAGCTCTTCCATCTGTACCTGGGCCTCGTCGAGCTGCTGAAGGACAGATTCAATGTGGCTGATGGAGCTATTGTGTGGAGTCTTATTGTTGGAAACAGCGGAGTCCCTGTAGCAAGGCAGAGAGCATGGTTAAAGCTGAGCTTTAAGGCAGGCAAAAGAGCAAGAACTACACATTTGTGATTCTGCGTGCTGCTGAGAAGCAAACCCAAGCACAAAGGGCTGAGGGAAGGTGTGTATGCAACACTCATCTCTTCTAGTCGCTGAAATCCTGCAGCCTCTGAGCTCGGCACAAAGTTTGAACAGGGGGATCATCCCTTCTTGTGTTGTGACACTGTGACCTTACACACTTGGGAGGTGGAGGGGAGGAGAATGACACATCAATCTCAATGGCTCTCTTGAGGAGACTGGCTGGCAATCGCCTTCAATCCTACAGAGTGACCTGCTCCAGCCTACACTCACACCAAGCTCAGAAATGCTATTTAGCCACCTGGACCTTTACAAGTTAATTTTGTACATTTGCTTTATTACTTACAGACTAATTGAATCAGAATTACCAGCATTTTAGACCAAGGGGTAGGGATGCCTTGATTTCCTCTGGATTATGTAGCACAGCAATAGATGCAAAATACAGTGCAAAAAATTCCACTGAAGGAAAACACCTTTCAAACACTGTAAGACAGTCTCTGACTTGTCTTTTCACTAGGGTAAGTGAAATGAGACATGCCTGTGACAGGTCAGATACTGCTCCATCTACACCTTCCATATACAGGCAGCAGAAGGGAGCTAGCCCTTTAACTGGTGGGCTAGGACCAAGGGGAAGTTTGCTGTACCTGAAAGAAGTCTTCGCATGGATACAGGACAGTCCTGACAGTTTCTTTTCTAATTGTGCTCTCACATATACTAATATGCTCAGCTACAGTCTGTTACGTCTTCAGTAAATTTTTTTCAGTGAGTGTTTTATGGATAAAGAGCCTTGCAGACATAAAGAGCTGACATTTATCCTCAAATGTGCCACAAAAGGTCCCCCAACTTTAACAAGAACCAGAAAGGAAACTCTGAAACCATAATATAATCTTGGCTTTGGTACTTCAGCTAAAATAAGATTTAGATGCCATGGTTTTCGCTGTTCATCCCGTTCAAAGGCATGTGATAGCAGCTGCATTATTTGGCATACTTAAACCAAGCCAACTGAAAGCCCTGTCAAATACACTGTTGGAAAGATCTGTGCACCGGCAGGATGACAGGATGAAGTGGGTAAGCCAGCAGGTCTTACCATCAGTATTTCCTATCAATCTCCAATTCTGCCTTTGAGAAGGTGGGAGGGACAATTTCAAATCCAACAGCACATACTGGACTATTGGTGCACCAACAAACTCCCATGTGTGCAGCAAACCGGCTGACAATATTGGAAGACAAGTGAAGTGTCAGGTAATGCTGCCAGGTCACCACATTGTCCCACAGGGACCAAATGCAGCTGGGAGCCATTCTTCTGGCCAGCTAACCTGGGCTGCTGAGTAAAGCGGCCTGCGGAGTCTCCCCACTGTGGAAGAGTGCAAGTGTGTTCCCAATTTTTAGGTTTTTATTTCCCTTTTCTGGGTTGAATTTTCCCTCCATAAACATCTAGCAAAGCATTTCTAGTTTTCTACAGAACTTCACTGAAACACTTGTGCTTTGCTCTTTGCAAATTATCATCACATAGGGTCAGATCAAAACAACGTACAGTCAACTTAAATGTTAATTGAACACTGTCCGTGAGCGTAATTGAGGAAAAAAAAAGTATAACCTTTTACAGATGCCTTAAATTGAAACTAGGCACTGACACAGAGTCATTTAGGTAAGTTTCAAACACACCTTTGAGGTTCTAAGGCAACAAAACACACGTTATTCTGTTTTCATTAGGTGTCTTGAAGGAACAGAACAAGCATTTGCCTGAACATCTGAAGCCTAAGAATAAAATAAAAAAATACAGAATACTATTAACTGCATAGTAGTTTGCTCTTTGGATGTGTTTCACCTCTTCTTCCTCAAATACTTTATGTTTGATACACTGAACTTCAGATGCTCCAGCATTATTCTGAAGCAAGTATTACCAACTTCCCTTGCTTATAAGGGAATATTACACCAATATTACTCTCTCCAGGTGATACGGTTTCTGCCCCACTCTGTCAGTCTTGTGTTTTCACCTTCTTGGTGACCGCAAGGTCTCTCTCTGCCTCCACATTAGAGCTGTACAGAGGAAGGATGAGTGAAGATAACAAGGTGAGATTTTGAAACTACAGCTTAATCTGAGGCCACATTCAATCAAGTTCTGTTTCCTTCAGTCAGCACCTGTCTTCTATAAAAGGACACGAAATATGTCTTCATTCAAATGCAGTATTATTACTATTCATATATTATCTAAATGACTCAATTAATTATTCAAGACTGGTGTTGAATAATCTCTCACGGGATCTAAAGACACACTTGGTTTTAGAAATTCTTTTTTATTAAACATTTCACTCTTCAAATCAAGCCACACTTGCATTTCAGTGGCTGATGCAATACAAAAATGTAAGTGTAATAATCTGGTATTTTTTCACAGTCTCCTCAGATAAGGCCTTGACAATCCCTATACAATCTGGTTTGAGAAAGATCTCATTCCAGAAGAAGAAATTTCTGAGATTGGACGCTTTCGCCACAAGATTTCTTGCTCTGTCTGGTGATGAGAAATTCTGGGAAAGATTTTAGAAAAGATCCTTACTAGTCTTTGAAAGATAAGAATTAGAGTTATAAAAAGCAGGGAAATTATTGGAAAAAAATACAAAATAAACTTTGGGGAACATAAAATTGGGCTTAGTGCATTGCTGTTGAGTTTGTTCAGAATGAACGCTGTTCTGAAACCACTTTCAGTGCTGTAACTGGGAGAAAGCTTAGTGAAACACACCCATTATCAAAAGCTCATATGCTGAACTACTGTAAAGAAGGGAAGATACATAACTCTTCACTGCCTTTTTTTGCCCCTAACATTCCTGTTCTTTCACATCTCACTGGAGCAAGTCATTGTTTTGCCTTTCACAGATGTGCAGAAATATTGCCCCCAGCAGCACTCCTAGAAATGCGGTTCAAAAGATTTGCTTTGTGTTGACCGCTGAGAACGATGATCACCTCGGTAAAACACTGATAAGGAAGAGTGAGAAAAGCGTTTCCAATGCTAACCATGACATGTACAGTGTTGCTAGCCAGGCCAGTTTTACTCCTGATAGGTATGGTCTCCTGATGCAGAGTCACTGAAGGCCCTGAAGACCACCTGTGAAGAGCAGTCCCAGGCATTGTATTTAACTAGTTCAGGCAGCTGAGCTTTTCCTAAGCTATCTGGAGGAGATACAGAGTGCTATTACACAAATGATCTTCTCTCAACCAGTATCTGTTCTCTCAGAGATGACAAGAAACGTAAAATTTTTCAAAGCTCCATTAATTTTATTGGTTTTAACCTGCGCTATGACACGCTTGATAAGAGCAGTGTATTTCATTCTTTTCATTGCTGTAGCGTTTGCAATCTTCAGCTATTCTTCATGGCAGGTACAAGGTGATCCATGCTGTGAAATGCAATGCTGTGTTAAGGAAAGATTGCAGCAATTCTAATTTTTCCTCCTTTCCTTTATCTGTGTGTTCTTTACTTTTGCCAGCAGCCATAAAAGCCGTTAGAGTGGGCACACACAGAGATGGTTTCATGTTCTTCTTACACGGCTCTGCTTCACTTTTTGAAAGAGTCCAGGATCGCGTTACGGGCTTTGCAGTTAGTCAGAGTGCTCAAAACCAACACTTGAATCAGAGATCGCCTTGTCAGTTCAGGTCCGCATATCTTTGCGTGCGTTCAGGGCTTCTGTCCTTCAGACAACTGTTCTCTCTGTGTTTGGTCTTAACTTTATCAGAAGCAGGGGATCACTTTGCACAAATATGTTCACCCTGTTCCACCTTGCTCACTGCCCAGAATACAAGCCAAACTCCAAAAACAACATTTCTTTGTTAAATACAGCTGCCACAAAACCTGTCTTGGCATTTCACAAGTGTTTAGGCATGACACCAATTCCAAAAAAAGCCTCAAACCTGAGGCCACCCTTACTTTTCAAAGACTGAAACTAAGAATTGACTAAGTTTACATTTAAAAAAAGCTGAAGTCCCACACACCATGTCCCAGTTCACCTCTTCCCCTGCATGACCCTGCATCCACTACACCAGCCTTTCTCCAATAACTGCTGTTCATACTGATGCTCCACTGACTTCTCAGCTGCAAATATTGCCCTGACCACTCTCCAACTCCACATGCCACTTTCCTACTAACATAGGTGCAGCTAAAAGCCTTTAGGTCAATCCCACAGCCAGCACCAGAAACTCCTTCAATACAGACACTTTCTGCAACCCCACAAACCACCCCACACTCCACCTGATGGCCTTATACAGGGTCCCTTTCAGGCTCTTCTCCATGGGTGTTCACGCTGAAGTGATGTTATGCCAATAGGTGGGATGAACAATAAAAAAATCTTTAGTCCAGAATTTCACTGCCATTTTTGTGATCTCTCAGAAATGCCCAAAACTTTGCAATAAGTTTCTTTGCATAAAAGGAAATTACCATGCAGACCTTTGACTGACCTGTTAGGGCTGGCCATACGTACATTCTTATCTAAAACCCCGTCCTTCTGGCAGCTCACTTACCAAACACAGCATGTTTCCTTCCTACTTATCTCATCAGCAGAGGTGAATGGATGGAGCCTAGCTCTGTCTACTCCTGATCCTTCCTTTCCAACTCTGATCTCGGCAAGCAATACCATGGCTCGGTCCCTTGCTCTCCCCCTGTGATGCAGGCAAGCCACATACAGCAAGACTAGGAATTTAACACAGGCTCTCCTGTGTGGCTGCCTAGGGCTGAATAACAACCAAAACCTAGAGAAGCCCTTTCAAATCTTTCTTTTTTTTTTTTTTTTTCTGACCCAGTGGAGAAGACTCTGCATCCAGGCTGATAGGAAAAAGTATAGAGGAAAGCTCAGCACGTGGCTGTAGTAGATGACTTAGGGACTCCAGGAGGGCTCTTAAGGGCAGAGCTCCACCAGGGCCCTTCATTATCTACTCTGCTCTAGAGCACTGTAGGCTTTTCCTATCACGGCTCATGGTTTTCTGCACTTCTCATGTGAGAACTGAAGGCATCAGATTAGGAAAGCTCAGGGTGAGGAGGATAACATAACTCTCTGGGACAGACTCTGGTGAAATGCATAAGACCTAGCAAATTTGCATATTATCTATGTATACAGAACGTACACACGATGTACATGTAGATAAGGGCAATCTGTAACAATACAAAGATCTAAAGAGTAAGTGATCTATTGGACTTGGTTTTGAGCTCAGTAACATCACTAAAAGGCAGGAAAACTCCAGTGCTATCAACAAAGTTAAAGCCACAGAAAACCACTGTAAATAAGAACAAATGAGAGAGATCTCACAACTACAAGTTTTGTGTAAGCTTACCCTGCAAACATTCGTTCTACTACACTTACAGACTGAGAAAGCAGAAAAAGCCCAACTTCTTGGAGCCAGTCTCTTCATGTATTTTAAATCAGGTAAAATGAGCTGTTTTAATTCACAATGCAAGTAGAACTGGCAGTATAAGACCCTCTTTGACAGTATGAATAAACCCGACATGGACAAAGATAAATAGAAGGGTGCTGCATGCAAAATGAAATAGTGAAGATTGTTAGACACGTGTATATTTTATTAAGAGGAATACATTTCTCCTACATCAGGACTAACCATATAAATCACGAGGCCTCAGCTCACAACCATTTAACAATCTTCTATAAATACCAACTAAAAATATTCACCTGAAACACATCTGTTTCAATCCACTTCACTGCACCTATAAATAATCTCTCTGCCAAACAGGAACCCATGCTGATCCACAGACTACTCTAATCCGTCCACACAAATCACTCCTCGCAATTTCAATAAAATACTCAAAGAATTTGAAGAATCATAAATAAGCAAAGAATTAATAAACTCTCCCAATTAATCCTAACTTACAGTTCCCTATTTTTGCACAACTAAACCACAGCATACATCAGATTTCTCAACACCTGTCCTCCAGGTGGATGCTTACCTGAGCTGTTGGATTAGATCTTCCCCTTCTTTAATAACATTGAGGGTAGCATCCAAGGTAGCTGTTTGTTGCTGCTGAAACTGCTTGATAAGCTCCTGAACTGCATCCACAGAGTCAGCACAGACATCCTCTAAGAGCTCCTTCTGCAGATCTTCCATCCATGTCCACAGCTGGGAAGGAGGGGAGGGAAATATAAATCAGAGAGGGATTGAGATTTAACCCTTTTGCTCTCTAATTCCAGATCAGTAAGCATTAACTAGGGCTGCATGTTTCACATGAAAACTGACCTAAAGTTTCTAAAAACAAAAAGATACATTGGTTATTGATTCTGGTTGACACAATTCCATTTTAAGCCACAAAGTAAAATAAATATAACATCAGATAATTTTTTCCAAAATTAATTTGCATTTCAGTATATGACAATAACTAATCGTATTATTCTGATTAACTCTTTACACAAGTAACAAATTACAATGCCCTACAGCTGTGATAACCTAACCCTTTCAGGAGCTCATTTCACATGCAGCTGAAGCCTGTTGCAGAACAGACCTAAAATCTGGTTGGTATGTATGATACTGGCTGAAGTCTAGCTGTGCCTGCTCAGCTATACCTTCCCAGGCAGAAGGTTTTGTGGAGGGTTTGGGGTTTTTTTTGGTTTTTTGTTGGGGTTTTGGGTTTGGTTTCTTTTTTTTTTTTTTGGGGGGGGGGGGGGGGGGGGGGCGGCCACCTCCTCAAAATGCACCTCAGACTCTGCTTTTTAACTTTGGGAAAATCCAAACATAGGAGACAGGAGACAGCAATATCACTAATCAACCCCATGCAGATCCATTAATTTTAAATAGTCTTGACTGCCAATTTCAAAACAACAACAACAACAACTCATTTGAGTAAGTGCTTAGATGAGAATTTCTAGCCAGCTGTTCATCAGAGATCTGGACAGTGGCAGGCAAACCCCAGCAGCCTCTCGTTGGCTGTAAAGGCTTACAGCGAACAGAGGTTTCCCCTTTAAGCTTGCTCTGAAAAGTGAGTGTAAAATTGCACTGAACTGGCACTCTGCCAGCAAATCCTAATGACTCCACCAGAGAGACTATTTTCTGTGCCATGCCTGCCCCATTAACCCACATTCTGCTGGTATATTCTGCAAGGTAGCAGAGAAGTACAGGAGTGGGAAACAACACGTCGCACCAGTGCCCTGGGAAATGTCAAAGGAGGCGGTGCTGGCAGCAGCGGGGTTGCACTTCTGCCTGCCATTCCAGGGAGCTGCAAAGCAGTCTGTCTCAAAGGGAGCTAAAGGTACACATGAAGCAGACGACAGACGTTGTGTGGGGGTGGCAAGAGAGCTGGTAAAAATGTTCCTGTTCAAAACAAGGCGCACTGGATCCCCATCCTACAGGATTTCTTCTGAGATTGTGAATTCTGCATGTCCACATAAAATGAGAGGAGGAGAGGGACGTCTTAAGTGCCAGCTGGCAAGGCTTCTCACAATTAGGGTCCAAACCTTTGGCCAGTCATCGAACGTTACACTATACGCACGCTACTGACTTCAAGGATATCACCCTGATCTAAACCAAAAGAATAAAAATCAGAACCTGTCTCAGTGCTGCTCATGATCTCAGAAAAGGGAGCACCGAGCTTGTCCCCACCTCTGCTACTGACTCCTTGCTTGACAGACTTACAAAAACAAGTTTTAAAACATATGCTTAATTTGAAGGCTTTTCAGTTAGATTTTCAGAGTCAGCTTTGAATATTTTGGGTAAACGCCCCTGTTTATTCATAAATAGCATAATCATAACAGCCTACCCTACTACTGGCCTAAAATGGAATGTCTTTGCTCAGGTTATTTACATATTTTCACATTCTCGGGAGAAAGGCATGATATAAAAAGGCAACTATTAATAAAAGAAACAAATATAATTAAGTAGTCAGGCTTGTGAAATAAATGAATGAATGAAAACATAAAGAACCAAATAGAGAGCTTTTTCATTTGTGGCCTCAGGTCCAGGTGCTGAACTTTGGGAAGCCACCATAAAGGAAAATGCATTAATGCCTTTATATACAAATTACATTCACAATCTTCCTGGTTTTGATCTGATCTCTGCACCCACTCAAACACTAGGGACAGCTGGACTATAACAGGCGAGGACCAGGTTGTTCGGGAACATTACTTTCTCTGCTTACCAGATCTTCAAGTAATAAAGCACTGTGTAAATATAGAAGATAAAAATGGCCATGCATATAAATCATCCTCCTGTTTCAAATTGTGAAAGCCAGCAGTTTTTTAACTTCTTGCTGTTCTTCGTGCTGTTCTTCGTCTGCTCTGGTGAGACCCCACCTGGAGTACTGCATCCAGCTCCGGAGCCCTCAGCATAAGAAAGACATGGACCTGTTGGAGCAGGTCCAGAGGAGGGCCACGAAAATGATGAGGGGGATGGAACACCTCTCCTATGAAGAAAGGCTGAGAGAGTTGGGGTTGTTCAGCCTGGGGAAGAGAAGGCTTCGGGGAGACCTTCTTGCAGCCTGTCAGTACTTCAAGGGGGCTTCTAAAAAAGATGGCAGCAAGCTTTTTAGCAGGGCCTGTTGTGACAGGACAAGGGGGAATGGCTTTAAACTAAAGGGGGGTAGATTTAAACTAGATATAAGGAAGAAATTTTTTACGCTGACTGTGGTGAAACACTGGCCCCGGTCGTCCAGAGAGGTGGTGGATGCCCCATCCCTGGAAACATTCAAGGTCAGGTTGGACGGGGCTCTGAGCAACCTGATCTAGTTGAAGATGTCCCTGCCCACGGCAGGGGGGTTGGACTAGATGACCTTTAAAGGTCCCTTCCAACCCAAACTATTTGATTCTATGATTCTATGATATTTCATTTTTCCACTTAAGATAACAAAAAAAGCTCAGGGAATTTCCTTTACAAAAATGAAAGTGAAATCGAGAACTTGCTTGTCAGGAATCTGCTGTTTTCTTGAAATTACCATGTTAGAAAGGGCAGAGGAGAAAGTTTCTGATCCCCCACTGCAACTTCAGAGGAAAACCCTGTTTTCAAAAGTGTCTCCAGAGCCCAACTTTCAGCAGCAGCCAAAAGGATTTGGACATTTAAGATCCTAAGTCACTTTTTGAGTATGCTTCTAAATCAAAGCAGTTTTGAAATACTTAAACGTAAACTGTACTGTACTCACCTGGAACTGAAACACTTATTAATTTCAGAGAGCATTCAAATATATTAACTCATATTAGCTTCAGATGTTTCCATTAATGACCTCTGATTGTAAGGATTTGCATAATAAAATCTATCAGAATGTAGGTCATCCTTGACTCAGAGGCCTTTAATCCTTTAGACTGCACCAATCCCTGGGAAATCCTAATACAAAGAATGAGTCAATATTACTAAGATTAGGAAGATCTTTCAGGAACAATTTACAACAGGAACCTGAGTCAAAAACCTCCTAGGTTGTGCGCTACAGCTAATGACCTGAAATAAATTACTACCAAGCCCCAATTGTGAATGCCACAGCAATGAAAATATGAACTCCATGTCACTGCAACACCAGAGTCAGAAGAGTTGTTAATCATAAAATAGAAATCACATCCTGTTTATCACAGCTCAGGAAAACCACTCCCTATTAGGGCTTGATGTTTAATTCCAATGCAACTATTCAACCGATTTTAAAAAATCCTGACTCTTAAAACCCCAAATCACCAGACACCTTGTGCATTTTCTAACTCATGCTGTGACCTACTCTAAACAGCTAGCTAGCTTAGACTGAGTGAACCGTTTCAATTTTTCATTGAAATTTGACATATTACACAGGACAACTTTTACCTCATATTTGCAGAAACTGACTTTCTTCTTTTTTGCTTAGCACGGGCAAAATTTGTGAGCACCTGTCCCATTCATATACATACTCCAAACTACTGCTAATGTTATCACTTGATCCTGTACAGGGGGTGTATGCAGATGCATGCAGACGTTTCAAATACTAACACAATATTTCCACATCCAGTTGTGGTGACTTTTACTAAGTTTGCCACTGATGCACATGTCCAGAAAAGGAGATAATCTCTGCATTGTGTTACTTAACACGTACTAAACCAAAGATAGAGAATCCTGGAAAACAATGAAGAAGTAACACAAAAATAATGTTCATGCTTCCTTCAAATTGATCTATGCTGTGGTATGATTAATTGGATATGGAAATACTAACGCATTAGTGGTAAAACCTGAATTAAGTCCATCAGAGAGATCCAGCCACAAATCTGACTCATGCAAACTACGTCTAAAAATGTTATAGTTGTCAGCTACACAGAAGTCTAAGGCAAATACCTAGCCCTAAAACATCCATGCTGAAGGTCCATAGGGGCTTGAGAATTGAGGCTTTGTTTGTCAAGGTAACCATGGCTTTAAACAAGAAAAACAATTTTCTTCTGATCACTAGACCAGTGGAAAAGAAGAATAGCCCGACCCCCTCCTTCTTTTGGGGGAGCATCTGGCACCTCTCATGCATTGTAACCGCTTCTGCATCTTTCTTGGATATAAAACACAGGCAGTTTCCCTCCCTCCAAGAGACAATACAGCTCTTTATTCCCAGCTATTTCATCTGATGCAGTACTCTTCATTTTACTCAAGTACTTAATGAGACCACTTACTGGAGGTTTGAAGGACATCTGTGCCTGTTACCTAGAAATTAATGCTTCTGACTTAGAGCAAGGGACCACTTTAAACAAAATCTGAAACCTAAAGAGATTGCTAAGAAAATCTTGCCTGCGTGTTTGGAATAACTATTAAACATCCAGTGTTTATACGCTGCTATTTGCAAATGCCAGAGATGAGTTTTAATCCCCTCAAAACCAGTTTAAAAACACTGAGCAATGAGACCAATGAAAAGCAAAGAAGCAGTCAGTTCAATCCATGAGAATTACCATTGTACAACATTTTTGCTAGTTGTTCAAAACAAGGATGTTAATGGAAAAAAGCAACTTTCCAGCGTATATGTTCTACCCCTTTACTACGTCTGAGAAGTGTCATGTGTTGCAGAGCAGGCCCCAAAAGTTGGCTCATGCCAACTCAGTAAAGTGAACATCCATCACAACAATGAAGGCTAGAGCAGAATGCAGAGGAATTCAGTGAAATATGGGGACCCTCTTTTCCCACCTGATTTGCACTGCTTCCACTCCATGAGTTGTAACATAAGTGTGCAGAGAACCAAGGGCAGGTTGAGGAAAAAAAACAAACAGAAAGAGAATTGCTCCAGGAGAGTTGTCCATCAACCCTATTTTCCTCTGCTGCTATGCCAGGCTTATATAAACCTATTCTGAGCAGTAACATCTAGCTTTTTCCTAATACGCATTAGGAAGTCACATAGACCCCCAAGTTCAGGTTAATTTATGGCAGGACTTCAGCCTCTGCTTATGTTTAAGCACCTGTTCAAGTGCTGTTGTGAATCTGGCTTCACTGTGCAGCCTTTAGGAAGTTGCCTTTTCTACCTTGATTTCCCCACACCAACATGGTGGAGATAATAAAACTTCTCAGCACAATTAACCTTCATCAGCTGATGTTTATTCACACTTAGAATGTATCCAGTGCCGTTTCAGTTGAAAGAACTGATGGTTATTATAAATTGGAAGCATATTTCAACAACGTTTTCAAAAGTCACATTCAAGGTCTCATAGAAATGTCAACAGAAACATAGAAAACTATGCATGTAATGATGAGCTGTAATGTGACCGCATGCTACCAGCGAAGTGTCACACAATGACAGCATACCTAATAAAATTTGACAAGATGGATATGACCAGACACTACATTTGAAATGCCACAATATGCGACTTCCACGGTAAGATACGGCTGATGAGACACCCTGCTGCAAGAAGTAATGTTGTCAGATACCAGCAAACTGGTTGGGAAGAAACGATGAGTGGAAAGAAAGGGAACATTCTGTGAAAAAAACCATCTGATCTCTTCCTAACCTCTTTCTTGCTTTTTCCCTTTTCCTCGCCAATTTCTTGACATTCATCCTTGGTTGGGCTGCATCTGGTGCTTCTGTACGCTGACACTTTTTAATTAGTAACCTTGCCTATGGCAAAAGGATTTGCAATGCCTAAACATCTGATGCTTTTTTTAAGTCCTGCATGGACTAGATTGATATAGCACAAAATAATCTCCTCTCAAGGGAAACGTGATTTGGGTAGCTACACTTACATCAGGGAGTGTGTAGATCCCCCGCCCAAGGTCATGTAAATGTAATTCAGGGACTATTCACTCTAGGAGAGAAAGTTGGCTTATAACTGAAGAATCAGATGTACATGTTCTGTGCTGCTTCTGCTACCATCATGAATTGCAAAAACATGTTCCTCTTCTAGTATAATTTTAATATAAGTTTTTTGTAATTATGAATCTGGATGTAATTAACTGCAGTAATTGTACAAACCAAATCAAATTCTGCACTCGATCATGCTGAGAATAGACTTGGAGAAGTTCTTCCTACATCAAAAGATTTACTCTGATTTACACCAGTGTAATACAGTACAATTTGGTGCAGGAGAAGCTTTCCATAGCTGTAAAATATACACTACAAATTCATCCATTTAAATAAATGCAGGTACCATTACATTTTCCTCTAAATTGTTCACCGGTTATAAACATTTCATTACTTCTGAAATAGGAGTTGCACTACCTCTTCCCTCTGTGCTTTTTCCGATGACTGGCCATACCACTTGCAGTCTTACCCTGATCTGCTGCTTTGAGCCTTTTGTGCAACTTTGTGCACTACGCCCTAGGAATCTCAGAAATAAATCACTTGTGACAATTCTGAACCATTTTGAAACCTGCTAAGGATTAAACAAACTGTGGGACCTTTCTCTAACCAAACAGTCTTATTGGATCCATCAACTTGAACCACTACACTGATACTAACCATTTTAAACTAGTTGTGTAGACTCCATTGCATACATGTACTTAAGGCGCAACAGAACGTGTCTTTTGAGTGATGAGTGAATTACAGGAGTGTCCCTGTATGGCTTTGATGAAGATTTACTCGGTACACAAATTATCACAGGCACTAGTTGCCCACTCTATTGCCTTTGTACACAGCAATAAAAGCTGCAAGCCCACACACTGGAACTGGGAGAAGCTCATCTTCCTTAGCTTCAGGAAATCAGGAAAATGGGCTGTAATATGACTAATAAAAGGGTACTTTATGAGAGTTGGCACATCCTATTTAAAGGTGCTCATAAAACATACTTCTAGCTGCAGCATGAACCACTGTTATCTGGAGTGCAAGGCATACAGGCTGGAGACCCATCTCCATAACACACAAAACGCATGCAAGAGCTCTCAAAAGCCAACAACGACATTTGAGTGAAGCCAAGCTGTCAGCCAAAATGCTGGTGAATGGCCTGAAAAACGTGGATAGCAAAGTGTGAACTTAAATGCAGTCTATAGGAATCCTTTGGCTAGCACATGGCAAAATAATGGAAAGTACTTCTCTTCCATGCACCTGCCCTTGCTCTGCAGCCGGTTCAACTTCCTGAGATTTGGTCTATATGGCTGCATTTACAAGCATTTAATTCTAATTACCTTGATTCTGTCTCACAATTTTTTGCCATCACAGATGGCAGAATTTTATTCACTAGTGGTCTGGCCGTGCTTCAAACTCCCCTGCTCAAGAGCGGGGTGTGCTTCCAGGATACCACAGCTCTCTCCATTCCCAGCTTCTTAATCCTTCATGAAAAAAACCTTGCTTCTAGAAAACAAATGGACAGGAAAGAGGGGCACCCTGCACTACCCCAGCTGTCCTGGTTCCTCAGTCCCAGGTCTTTGGTAGCTTTACAGACAAGATTTAACTCTGCAAAGAAACCACCAATGTGAATGACTGGTGAATTTTTGCGTTTTGGTCAAAGCCACCATCTATGCTCTGGAGTTGGAGAGGGATTTGCTCTTATTTTGCTGCTTCATGGTAATTGATTGCTGATAACCCAGAGTGGACTTTTACATAGCTCACACAAAAATAACGCTTGTTTGACCAGCAGAGCCCTCTTTACAGCCCCAATTATCAGAATGATAACAGTAAGCTGGCAACATATCTGTCTTCTCCAAGGAATCTGCCATCGAGGCAAAGGACTGTACACATGTTACCTGTATGTACAGCTCTGGCAGTTCACTTCTCCCACGTCCTCTGCTTTCTTTGCTCTGCCTGCAAATCCACCTCTGATGGGAATATCAGAACGTTTACAAACTGAACACATTTAAAAAAAAAAATAATCAGTATTTACTTAATCCCTTATAAAAGCATTTGCTTTTTTCACCCCCTTGTCTTGTGATTTCTCTGCTTATAGTACTCCCTCCATCAAACCACACTGACTCAGACCCCAGCCAAAACCAGTTATACTTGTAAGAGGCATAAATTTAAGGTTTGATGTTTCGCAGCCCTGCAGTGAGAGGAGGGGCAGATATTTTCAAAGTCTAGTTTTGTATGCTGCTTTGTATGTATTTCAGCTGTTCATTTTATCCCATTGAAGGAACAAGATTTCTAGCTTTTGAACAAGGCACGTGGTGCTTCATTCTAACCCTGAAAAGTGCTGGCATGTGAAATGGCCAGTCAGTGAATATTTTATGTGCAGAGAGCCAGTTTGGGTCATTTTAGTGTTTTATGCTTTCATTGTTTTTTAAATCTGGCCATAATATGAGAAAAGGAACAAAAGCACTGTCCGGGACAGGAGTAGTGTCCAAGTGTGTAAGACAAATACTTTGTGGTAGACATCTTCAGAGCCCAAGACCTTTTCAGGACTTCTAGAAGTTTCCAGCAAGTGGAATTGCTAAACTGATTATCCCCTTCATCACAAGTCTCCATTATCTAATGGGCAATTGCTCTGAAATGTCAATATTAACAGTTAAAGTCAAACAACAAATTATTAAGTTCAGTAACATTAACTTTGAATCCTGGGTCAATTAACAACGAATGACAGGATTATACAATATATCCCAGAACCACTGTCATGTTTGCTCCATGTTTAACTTTGATTCATTCTGTCAACTCTTCTGACGAGAGTCAACCGCAGCAGACCTTAGCCCCATGAGCTTTCTGCTCCCTGCTTCCCAGCAACTCTGCCACAACGTGAGGGCCAAGCCCTGTCAAAATTAGTGACCTACACTGAAATAATCTCCTAATCACGATATTCAACTGAAGCAGAGAGAATTTAATTTCACAGGCCTTGGTTATCAAGTAAAATTAAGTTAGCAGTGCCTGCAGTAAAACACTGTTATTGTTCCCAACTGACAGGGTAAACCCACTCCCATTACTCACTTGAGTAACCCCACTGATATCTATGGGGTGACCAAGGTGACCTG
>NW_008825100.1:2097510-2099253 GCF_000699105.1 Pygoscelis adeliae
AAATAATTTAGGTCTACATAGGAAGCTGCCTGACACTTAATGGTCCAGGACTTTGCTTTCAGTTTCTCATGGCCTTATCAGACAAGCTGTTCAGAGTGAAACTTTCCATAGCAGGTATCTGCCTAAGGCTGAACTTGATGAATTTTGAGGTAAAAGGTCCAGAATGAGAGGAGGGGGGAAAAGGACTTTCTTTGCCTGTGTTAGAAAAGGAGTCTTATTTCTGCTCACATGAGATGCTCCAGACTCTCCACGCTTTTAAGCAAGGGTTTGAAATTTTGCAGGGTTTAGCCTTGATGTCAAGAATATACATTATGTCATCCCTGTGAAAATTTGCCCAAATTTGGTCACTCAGAAGACCTCTGCCAAGTTCCAGTTTGCATACATGCAGTAAGAACCTGTTAAGAGTTTGGCAATTCATTTTTCTCAACATTAGGTATTTCCTGAGCATACTCATCCCCCCATTCTGTGGGCCAGGTAGATCTGGCAGGGTCCACATGGAACTGCAAGCACTGAGCACCTCGTCCTATTGCTCTTCTGACCTTCCAAGGGCCAACAAAGCACAGGGCACATGGCCTGAAACCACACTACTGCCTGTCCTGCTTTTTGCTGCTGTCTTGCAGGACTCAAGGCAACACAAAGGTGGTAATCCGAAACCCACTGAGGTGTGAGAAACCTAGAGGTGGTTTTAATGCCCTGAAGAGCTATGAAGCAATTGCAGACCTGCTTTGTAGTTCAGGTAAGACCCATATTCTGTAAATGGATCTAAATTCAGTGAAGTTCCTTCTTGTTCTTAAATTAGCAACTTCATTATCAGCCAATACAACAAGTAACACAAAAAACCTTTACTTCAGTTATATAGAGAATACACTGAGGTATATATACTTGCTCTTACACACCTACGTTAATCCTAAAAGCTTAAAATCCTGCCGATGAAGCCTAGAATTTATTTGCATGTAGATATCACATGTAGCTACTTATGTGTAGCCTCATCTCAACACTTACTTGACAAAAGTAATTCCCAGGCCTTTCTATACTGATGTTTAAACCCCCAGCACTGAAGCTGTATCAGAAACTGCTGGTAGCAGTATTTCCTGCCACGTTAAGCCAGACAAAACAAAACTGATTGCTAAACAAAGAAGAAAATCTTTATGGAAAGTAAAGACATTTACAAGATGCTAAGTCATCATTTAATTATGCAAGAGGATTTAAAAAATTTTAATGATATGGAAATGGTGACAGTGCTCTTTTGTGTCTACATTTTTATCCTTGGAATTGTGAAGTACACTTCAGAACCATAAGTATAAAACTGTGAGACCAGTGTAAAATATTAAGATTCAGACAATTAATTACAAGATGTTTTTATTATTTGCCTTGAGGTTTTTGAGTCTTCAGGGTGTGTTTTTATCACATCTGCAACCTCTTCTCCAGCAGACTCAAAAAGTATTCTCTTTTAAACAAAATGAAATGACAGCCAAGAATCCTACCAGCTGAGAGCTCACAGAAAAACATCGACTACCATGAGATTTGTGATAAAACTGCAAGATCTGACAATCCTGCCAATAATTGATTCAGATCTGAAGTAAGAACCTGAATTCAATCACACTTAATCATGAGAGAAATTATTTGGGTACAAGTCTGTTGAACACATTTATCCCACTGATAATAATTTATAATTTTACCCTGCCATACAGATAATTGGATTTGATTCCCAAGGTACCAGGTTTCTGCTCACACCGTCAGGAA
>NW_008825100.1:2099282-2138932 GCF_000699105.1 Pygoscelis adeliae
GAAAATATTGACTATAAACTAAGAGAGCATAATGAATACTGTAGGACAGTGGGACACACATCTCTCTTATAGGCATGGCAATAGGACAACTACATTACTCATGAGTTATGACACTAATGATCACTTAGGGGACTGCTCTAAATTTGTGCCTCTAAAATGTTTTTACTGCACCAGAAAGTCATCATTTCAGCCTATTGCATGTATCCTTTGGTAAGGCCACTTAAAAAAAAAAAATCAAAATTATTGTTATGCTTAATTGGCAGTCTTTTCCATATTCCTTCAACTGTATAAGTCAGTGTTCAGCAAAAGGAATCCTCTTATAACACTTTCACATGAAATGAGTAGCTATTCAAGTCTACTGTAGTATAAAAAGCCACTCTCAACTTTGCTCATGGGATATCTGGATTTAAATGACTCCCTAATTCAACACTATACATTGCCCTGAAGAAATTCTAGCAAGGCAGATTACAAAAGGAAATATTTCTTTGACAAGATTACTTTTTAAAAATGGGAGCTGTTAAAATTTTCTCGTGCTGGGAATCTGAGTAGTCACACATGGAGATGAAGAGGTGGACAGAGTACAGGAGAGGCAGTGAGAAGTTCACAATCAATGTGCTCATCCACGCCTGGGAATTACCACATCAGAAATACAATTCATCTGTGCTAGGAAGACTGTCAGAAGCGACATGTTCATTGCAGGAAGATATTTAGAATATTTCCATAAAAACCATGTCAGTAAGACCGATTCTTTCTACTTAATTCTCCCTTTCACCAGTTCTGTCTCAGTAGATTAATATATCAAGAAATAATGAGAATTTGGGAAACTTGGATGAAAAATACATCTAGGCCATAGCTTCCTGCATTATTGCCAGGAAAACATGAAGGGAACTGTTTATTCATTTCCAAGGACATAAGAGAAACGGTTGTTAATAGTTCAAGAAATGTAGTTTTGAGAACTACAAAGGGTGAAATTAATAATGATGGTTATTATCAACTAACTAATAATGCCTTCTAGAATAATGCAAAATATGTCAGGTGTTAAACACGTTAACATGCCAGCCAAACTACTTTCTCCTCACCCCAAGACACTCCCAGGTGATGGGTTTGGATGGGCATAGTACAGTCCAGCATCAGGCACAGCATGGCAGGTAGGAGGGGCAAGATTAAATCGGGGAGGCATGTGTTAGCACTGTAACTGGAATGCCTCCTGGTAAAACAGCAGCAATGAATCTCAGATTTCCCTGTATTTTACTGCTGCAGCAAAAGGATTTTTTGCCTTGAAATTTGCTAGAATTTAAATCTGACTCCGAACTCTTTAACTCAACTAAAACTGCTACTGACTCAAAAGGAATTTTGCTTGATAAATCCTGACTTTAAAATTGGAATCTAATGTTATCTTTGTTGTTTGGGACTGAAATCCCAGCAAATACAGTGATCTTATTTTTAAGCAGTTTCATAAACTGAGCATGGATGGTGCAGATCTGACCTGGGCAAGTGGCTAGAGCAAGAACCTGCATTTGGTCCAGCGCAGCTCTGTAGGCTGGGAGGTCTCACTGGGGCTGAGCACGCTTCCCAGTCAGAGCCCAGGGAGGAACCAAGTGAGATCAGTTGGTATGAAACAGAGAAAGGACGTGATACTATCATAGGCATGGTGGCAAAGGAAGGACATTTGTATTTCTTCATTTTTGAGGAATCTAGCTATCTGTTTTATATTCAGATTGAAGAATGACACACAAAGAAATTCAGTGAACCTGCAGAAAACCAGAGTGTTTGGCCCTCACAGGGCCGGGGGTAACACAGGGGTAAGGAAGTGAAAACTTTCTCTTGCAGAGCTGCTGTGCACCCTCCAACATTGGGGCACTGCTGGAGACTGTAGTAACTTTAGCAGCCTCTTTGCACCCATCCCAACCCAATGGCTGTCATTCATTCTGATGCATATGGATTCCTGGGTCCACCCTGACTTTGCTGATGTCCCAGTTTTATGCTACAGCTCCCTCGTCTGTCCCTCGGGGGAGAGAGAGGCACCCAGAGCCTGTCCACTCTGAATCTCCCTAAAACTGACAGCAAGTGCTTACTGAGCTTTCCAAAAAGGCATCACAGCACCAATCTATCCCACAGGTAAATGTCAATGAGGCAGAGGTTTAGGGTTTACTCTCAATATCTAGTAAACAGCATTGATGCTGTCACAAAAGACTGGGGTTTTTAATAGTTTTTTTAAAATGTGCATTTTTATACATCTGCATTTCTATACACCAAAACAAGGCTCATTAAGAACAGGTGAGTGGAGCAGGCAAATTCCCTTCTTGTTGAAGAAGGGAAGAAGTGAGTATAGTGCATTGCAATCCAAAACCCTTCATACAGGGAAGCTCCAGGTCCCAAACCCAAATTAGGCTACACAGTACCAGTAATCATCAGAAGAAATTTAGATGATAGAAAACATACTATACTGATAACTTCCTGGAGTCATGCCTATCTTTGTGTTACTAGTCACCACCTGCATAGGTGAAGCGAGGTTAATCACAGTAGGAAACTGTTATGAAATAATTTTGACTGAGGAAATAACCAATTAAGTTTCCCCTGTGGCAAACAAGCATAGTTGCAAGCGTTTGAGCTACTCTGGAAACAATAGTACTATTCACAAGCTTAAAGTAACTAGATTTTAGTACGCTGCAGAAGCAGGATGTAAGAGAAAAACCTTAATGTATCAACAGCTATAAAGGACACACTGTAACTCCAACTATCTTCCATATATATATATATGAACATACGCATACATCTTCTATTTAAGGAGGGTCCCCAACACGCTGAAGCCTGCTATACACAACTTGTTTGTAACGTGTAAATCAACAAACGCAGGCAAAGCTTTCAGCTTCTAAGAGCATCTTTCTGATCAAGTGTGCTTTTGCAAACAGATGCTGCAGAGCATGAAAACAACTATTCTGACTAATTCCACCCCTCTCAGCAGAAACCCTATCTTTAAAAGTCACTCATCACTGAATGGCCTTTGGTCTGCAGAAAAATGTGAAGTATGCTTTAATTACATCCCCAGTGGCCTCCCATTTGATGTCCTGTCCACTGTATCTCTGGCGAGACAGCCTTATCTCTGGCTATTTTTCAATTACACTAAACAGCATTTATTCAGGTCCTCACTGATTCACTGTATCAGTATGTGACTATTTGCTCTTTAACTGTAATTTTGAAAAGTGAAGTCTGCCTCATTAAACAATGTAAGATTTCCAGTAACACTTAATAATAATGGCTACATTAATTAACATTACATTCAAATGGAACCCCTCTGAGGATACATATCATACTGCTAGCATGTTTATACCTAATGTGTTAACATCAACTCATGTTCTTACAAGAGAATTCTTGCTTTATAACAATACATTCTAGTTGTGAATTAAGCACTGCTTGATATGTTAGATATGCTGTCCTCATATTTTAGTGTACTATATCATTCATATGTTTCATTCACATTTTGCTTCCTCTTTACAACAGCTAGTCACATGCATCAAATGAACTGGATATCAGCCCTGCGCGGTGAAGGTACCTTTTCTGTGTCATCTGAGTTTTCAGAGTCAGCCTCTTGCAGCACTCCGCAATACACAGAAAAATTCCCTCATGCACATCTTACCTCTTTGGTGTGGGTATGGAAGGAGACTGACATGTCCAAGAGAAGTTTCCTCTGTTCCACCCTCCGGACAAAGTCCTGAATCCGTACTTCCAGATGCCGGGCTGCTTTATAGATCTCTTCAGGGTCACATTCCCCAGTCTGAGCCAACTGCTCTGCAGCCTCCAAAAGCTTGTCTGCATTGGTGTACGTATTCTACCAGCAAACAAAGCAAGAAATGGAGTATGAGTAATACAACTGTGGCAAGTAAACCCCTGAAACAGGCTGTTTATACTTTCAAAGGCATGAAAGCAAGTGATTACCAGAGTTTTAAAACAATCATAATAATTCCTACTGGCACTGCCATTTATGAAAGAAGAATGTATAAAGCCACACAGACTGACCCCTGAGTACACATGAAATAATTTCTTATTTGAAACACACCACCCCAGCCCAATCCTGCCAGGCACAGCAACAGGACTGTGCACTTGTTTATTTCCAAGTCCCCTGGAATTTCTCAAAGATAATGTAATGAAGCAAGTAGGACCAACCACCTCAGCAGCCTACGGTGCCTCACATGACACTCAACTACAAGCTTGTTGCAAAGGCCTCCCAACGGCTTTCACATTACAGCATGTAATCACGTTAGTCTCAACCTCAAGAAACATTTGCCTTTCACTGGCTTTTGTGAGATAACTTGAGTAGACCATGTCTTCAAGTTCCTTCTACGTTTTTTCCTCTCATCTACTGTTGTGCGTCATATTTCTAGATGGAGTAAGTCTATGTGATTAGCTTGCAGCTGCCAATATATAATGCTCAGATTGCTTTGGAGGGGTATAATTTGCAGTCTGTCCAAGGTACGTACGTGCCCTCCATTACATAAGAATTTGAACACTTCACCATCCTGAATAGATTTAACCCATAGCCACGGTCTTTGCGATATGAGATTTATTACCCCTACTTTACAGAGAGGGAACTGAAGAATGCAGAAGCTAACCGATGTACCCAAGACATGCCAGACTGGAGCATGAGGAACAGAGGTGAATTCCATGAAACTTATCTCAGCTTCCAAACTACCTGCCCATCCTTTCTCTCCCTCTTTCATGTTTCTGGAAAACACCACTGAATTAATACACCAGAGAGTCTGATAAATAACAGCAGAAATGGAAAGGGAGTGCAGTCATCTTCTCCATAGCCATAGAGCTATGGTTTAGTCAGCTATGTTTAGCTAACTAAACATAGCCAGCCCTTGTTGTCATAGAAAAGCTTTCTTCACTCAAGTTGAGGCCAATAGCTCTGTGGCATCTAACACTTAACAAAAATAAGGAGAGACAAAGATATCAGCTTAAGGGTTGTTTCCAGTACTGGGTGAGATCTTCAGAAATGCTCAGCGTTGGCCTAAGACTGCTCCCACTGGGAATTTTAACCTCCCCATCAATAGAGACAGAATTGTAGCACTTCCCTTTTCAAAATTCTAGTGAGAATCCTCCTCAGTTTAAAAATGCATTAACTTTATACATATACACAAAATATCTTTGAACACTGTGGACACACATGTGCTTCTGAGCATCGAAGGAACACTGTCGAACATAAAAGCCATGAATCAAGTCATGTTGTTATTACTTAGATAATATCCTACTGCAGTAAATAGTTGTTGCTGGAGAAAATATTCAATATAGAGATGGAACACTGGCCTCCAAGTGTTTAATGGGGGAAAATATTTCCAGTTACAAAAAGCAGAAAGAAAACAGCTCATTTTCCCAATTTCTGAGGACTGACTATAAATACACAGTATTTGCATTTCTTCTTTTGGACTGTGAAGAATGTATTCTAGACAGTTTTGTTACCAATAGTAAATTTTTATTCCCTCACTTTCAGGCCACTGCTATAATGGTTAGGTTGTTAACAGTGGCAAAATGTTATGTTTTAATAATCATTTTTTGGAAACCTCTTTAGCTGAGAATCTCTAAAAAATGTTCCATTTAATATGATCTGAATTAGGGTCCAGTTTCACTTAGCAGCATCCTTTCTGAATTATTCTCTTCCAATAATATTTGGAGCAAATGCCAAAGTCTACTCCATTCTAGGGTTTTTCACACATTACCACTACAACAGCTCAAACACCAGTCCAACTCCCTGGGGAGAAGGCTGTCTCCTGCTTTTAATATTTAGTATACTTTTAAACGTGTTCACTCTCTGTTTATGGCACAGATTTGAGAGACAAACATCTTTGCTGAAATACAGTATGAATACAGCTTTGCTACATTTGTCCCTAACACACTTATGTTCATCTCTGCTGAAAACCATTACAAGGTTACCGGCTCCAACATGTGATGTACCTAATTACATCTAGGTGATGTGAGTTCACCAATATAATGATCAGATATAAATACACTGCATGGTGAAAAGGGTGTAGGCTGAGCCCTGGGGAAAAAAAAAGAGTGCAGTTTGGACTCAACAGAGGCTCTGGCCACACTGCACAGACAGTAAAGGATGCAGCGGTCCTGCAGCAGTCCCTTTGTATTGCACAAGGTTCTCCAAAGGCAAAGGGGATTTTCTGCAAGGAAGCTGGCTGGATGTAGGAGGCGGCACATGCAGCGCTCCCCCTGGGCTGTGCCAGGCACTGTCAGCATAGAGTGATGCTTCCCTGAAGCATTCATACCTAATGTTGGACATGTTTGCTTAAGAGTGTCATACACAAGAAGCCTTAACACAGCACATCTTAAGTATGGTGAAATTTTTGTTCACGTCTTTTTCTATCTTCGTCCACTGAGTTCCCAGCTAAGTGTCTGGGTTTTAAAAACAGGTGCAGTTTATGATAGGAAGAACACTAATGACTTTTATCCCTGTCATTCTAGAAGGAAGGCCTGGTGCTGAGAGATTTCCAGCTCACTGTTGCAGATTTAAGAGGTTTAGATACATTTCAGATAAGCAACCACATTTGGGAGTTAACCACACTTGCCTTGAACTTTAGAGTTTGACGTATTCATGAAAGGGTTGTCATCTACTGTCAGATGAGATATAAACACAGCACAGGCCAAATAAGCTAGAGGTTACTTATTTGGTGAGGGCCTGCTCTACTTTTGTTCTGTTTATTTGCTTCAAGTGCACATAAATCTTATCAGAAGTTGTTATGCATATCAAATATTTTCATGTACATCTATTTCTCTACAAGTGCTGAACTAAACCTATGTTGAACCTGAGAGCTTCATCCTTGTTAGTACTGTAATGCTGCACTGCTTGCCTGCTTTGTACATTTTCGTCCTGAGCTCACTCTCTTGTTCAGAAGCTCTTCAGAGTACAGACCCTTATTTCATTTGTTTGAAGCACTTTGTACTTTTTTGGTGTGACATAACCCTGAATCAGGCAGGGTGGGAATCCAAGAGAGAATTAAGTCTCATGATGAAGAAAAGCATATAATGCCTCCTTGTCCTGCTACCCCCAGCCAGAAGAGGCGACCTCAGATTCCCAGCCCTTGTGAGATCTGGAAGGAACTACCAGGAGCACAGGATCTACGTACATCTCCAAACTGGCATCAAGATTCAAAACTTTGGAAGAAGGTAAGAGCTAATGCAACCGCAGAAGGAAATTTTTGCTACTAGAAGGACAATTATGGCTGTCCCCTTTTCTGCAAACCGCAGGCCCATGGAAGGTTTTCTGTGGCATCCTGAGGAAGGTGACACCAAAAATGGCTAATCCTTCCAGAGGGAAGATCCCATGAAGAATCTCTCTTCTACATCTGTGGAAATTAGTTCCTGTCAAACAATAATAGCACAAGTTCCACAGAAAAATGATCTGAGTTATAAAATGATATGCTCTCTGAAACTTTAGGGGTGTGTGGTATTTTTTCCTAACATTGCATTAACCCCTGAGAGAACTGTCATGTGTAAACCCTTGAAATTCTCAGTGATCTACGAACTGGCACTACATAGTTCTGCACCGTTTCAAGCACAAAACCAACTTGCACCTCAAATATCTTAATAATCTTTCTATACTAATCTTTGCATAATCACCTATTTCAATCATGCAATCTGCAGTCACAAGAAAATGAAACTGCACCCTTCAGGTTTTAGAATGGAAATGGCTGTAATATATGTTTTTGGAATTAATTTTAGACAGAACCAGGCAGCTTTCATATCTCTTCTGTTTCTTGTAAATAACAAAAAAGAAACAATTATGGAAAAGAAATAGACTAACAAAACCTATACAACAATCCCTACCACAATTTGGAAGTGGAGGTGATTGTTATCTTATCCCATGGCAATATTTACTAACAGGATTCCCATAACTTTGGTTCATTAATTGTTAACAGGTTGATATTCTGTAGCAAGTTGAAAAAAATGATTTATTAAAAAGCTGATGTGAAATTTGCCTGTTACATTTATCACACTTCCCTTTGCATTTCAGACCAGCAAGCACCAAAATGTCAGGATCCATTTCTACCTCTGACCCAGGTAGCAGATCTCGGCTGAGATTCCACCCTGTCTCCAGGTTAATGCATATGAAGCCATCGCTGCACTGGAAATGCACTAACCAAACACAGCTCCTTCAGCAAATTGCCTAAGATATTTCCTTAAAGTTGAAACAAACAGTATTTTGACCATAATCTTTGTGCCAAAGAAGTGTTTCATCAACTGTTCTCTCCAAATCTTCTTAACCCAGAGTAAGTGTTGCACTGATTATCAACAGAGAGCATTGGCTGCATGCAGTTTGTGCTCAGCCTCATCTGTTACACAGAAAATAGCATTGCAGTGCTCAGTACAAACCAACCAAAGGGCCCCAATTCTGGTTTGAAAGTAATTGGCATTTTTTTTCCTAATTAAAAGTAAATAACTAAATGAAAAAATACTGAATAAAGCATCAGTTAATTCTTGGACCAATATAAGGTTAGAGGCAGCAGAACAGAAATATTTTGCCTTTCTTATTTATGGCATGTATTGCAAGCTAAAGTAGTCTAATATCTTAGTCACTTAGAAACAAATTAGAATGGAATGGAATAGAATAGTTCAGTTGGAAGGGACCTACAATGACCATTTAGTCCCAACTGCCTGACCACTTCAGGGCTGACCGAAAGTTAAAGCATGTTGTTAAGGGCATTGTCCAAGTGCTTCTTAAACACTGACAGGCTTGGGGCACCGACGACCTCTCTAGGAAGCCTGTTCCAGTGTTTGACCACCCTCTCGGTAAAGAAATGCTTCCTAATGTCCAGTCTAAACCTCCCCTGGCGCAGCTCTGAACCATTCCCATGAGTCCTGTCACTGGATATAAGGGACAGGAGAGCTCAGCACTCCATGTCCCCTCCTCAGGAAGCTGTAGAGAGTGATGAGGTCGCCCCTCAGCATCCTCTTCTCCAAACTAGACAAACCCAGAGTTCTCAGCCACTCCTCACAGGACATTCCTTCCAGCTCTCTCACCAGCTTTATTGCCCTCCTCTGGATGCATTCAAGTATCTTAACATCCTTTTAAAATTAAAAAAAAAATAAAAATAAAAAAGAAATGTACCAATCATATGTATTTGTGCTTTTCACTGACCCCTCCCCGCATTTTTAAGCCACCAATGTAGTGCAGCATTTTGGTTTCGACCCAAGTGCATTTTCAGAAAACGATTCCATGTAGTTTTCCCTCTACTCCTAGCAACTACACTTGTAACTACTTTATTACTGCATGTTTCTAGGCAGATTTCATTGAAAATAGCTATGTCTAATGGTAGTCCAGGGCAGAGTTCGTGGCCCAAATCTGGGCAATTTTTTTCCAGAACAATCTCTCCTTGCACAGTATTTTACAGCTGTTTATTATATTTGAGAAGTTTTCATGGTAACTGTCTCCAAGATCTCCAATGTGTTGTGAACCATGCTGATCAGCCAGAGAAAGATGTTTAGTTGTATACATCAGGAGAAACATGAGGTAGAGGAACAGGGCAGGTGATCAGATACACTACCACATTAAACACAGACGACATACCCTGGACACTGCACTTCGTACGTAGATGTTTAGATATGCTGAAGGGGAACAAGGCAGCACTGGTTTGCCTTATTCTGTGTTAATCAGGTTCTGGGCCTGTGAAAGGCAGTTCCAGGCAAAGGTTCCTCATATTGATTCAGAGAGCTTTGTCACCTAGGTTTTACCATATAAAAGGCACAGAAGAGACGGCATGTCTAGAGGCCAGTAAGTACTGACTAGAGAGACAACTTAGATGACTAGTTTAGATCTGATCTTCTTGACTAAAGACAGTGATGTGAATCCCATCTGATGCCTGCAGGCTGAAGCTTAGGAGACTTATTAGGTTTTCTCTGATGTGGTATCTCCTTTACGTTCTTTAGAGTCGTGACTCGACTCTTCAACACCAAAGATGAAATTGCAGTATTATTACTCCTGCTGTGAAGATGGGATGTCGAGACAAAGTTCAAAGCCTGATCCGTCTCTCACTGAAAACAGTAAAAAGGATCTTACTGACTTCAGTGAGAACTGGGTCAGCCTCCTAGCCATTTACTCAAGATCGCAGGAGGAGACAAAAAATGGCAAAGGGCTAAAAATAGAACTCCGGAGGCCTTGTACCCCTGTTCTGTGCATAGACAGCGGGTAGCACTCCTCCCTGCAGAAGCTACAGCATGATTCACATTCACAAATTTATAATTATGGTGCTGATTCTGCATTTCTTCTCAATCCTTATAAACTATTGTTATCCTTAATTATGAAGTCCAGTTACTGCTATCAGATTCTTTGCTCAAGCCATTTAGTTAAAATTAGCTCCAGTTTTTTGTTTAGGTTAAGTGATCTCACAGTCAGGCTTTTGGGGAGAATTATATCTTTAGTAATTTGATATTCTAAAGCTAAAATGAGTGACCACAATGAAGTGTTTCTTTGATAAATAAATCTGGGGTTTAAGGAAGCATCCATCTTTGTCAAAATTCCTCCTCCCTTAAGAAGGGCAAAGGCTAAGTGCATATGATGATCTAATGCAAGATGTGATTTTATTCAGTTTGAATTTCACATAATCAAATAAAGACCTGTATTCTTACTTGTGCTCTATTGCTCATTCAAAACAGAGTTACCAGGAATTACAGTTACAGAAGTTAAAGGCAGAACATCTCTCTGAGGTCATGCAGCCACTTGCTCTATCAGTACAGGATCGTTCCCTACTGTACACTAGAACGGAAACTTCTTCAGACCTTCTTAAAAAATATCCATGTTAATGAAGTTTCCATCACCTTCTTTTGCAGACTGTTCTTCCCTTAGATATGGCAATTAATCTTAAGTTTTTCTTGTCACAATTTTGCCCCTGTTCTCCTTGCACTGTCCTTGAAGTTTGAGCTCTGCAAATACTACAGCCTGTTATATTCATCTTTTGATGGACACGTAAGAACACGCCTACCTTTAAATGAATGAATCACATCTGTTTAAGTAGTTTAACAAATGAGGGTCTCGGGTAAGTTCGTGAGTGCAAGCACGTGTGAGTGTGTGTCCAAGTATCAACCACCTGACAATTTCAACAACATTACCACTATTCTCAGAACTGCATCTATTTGCGAATGCAGTCTAGGAACCAGAGTGCCTGGAATATCTCCTATGCACACCAGCAATGCCTAGAAAACCTCTCTCCCAGCTCCTGGAAAAGTTATCTTTGCAGCTGGTACATGGGGTTGAAAGGTCCTTACGCCTCTCATCTCCCATTGTGGGACTATGGCTCATTCACAATGTTTTAAATGATTTTTCTTCGGACGTTTTCTGGCTAAGCATCTGTATTTACTGATCCATTGTTACTTCTTTCCTCACCAACATTTGAAGCTTAGCTCAGTTCAGGAACATCCACAGATTTGGGGAATGTGAAGTTTGCTCCCATTTCAGACAGCTAAGAGGCCAGATATAATACCATGCTGGTACTAATTACTATTTTACACCTCCAGTAATTCCATGATTTCAGTAGATTATTTAAGCATAAGGGATTTTTCAGCACGAATGAGAAATAAAGAGTTCCCAGGAATGATGAGGTGGATATCACACAGCATCCTCACTAACCATCACCAAGAACCAGATGTTTTTCCATGTATCGTTATCTTTTATTTATGATTTTTCCTCAGGGTTCACATACAAATTGAGCTGAATTTATTATTTGAATCTAAAAGAATGACACTTACACATTACGTCAAATGCTGAAACCCCAGATAAAGTGTTTAAAAGCTACCTTAGACCTTCAAACTAATAAATAAGCAAGATTAGAATTAACAGCCGGAAATACATTAGCTAAAAGAATTCTTCTTTGTGCTATTTCATACTGAGTGCTTAGATTAAAAAAAATGTTGCCTATATTTTATCACATCAACTGTTCATCTCAATCAGAAGTGCAGTCATGCATCAAGTAGAGAATACTCTTATTACCACAATCACACTAATTAACTCCAGTGTGATCACAACCATTATCCAATTAAATGCCAGTGAAACATATAGTGAAATAATGTTTTAAATGCCATCTAATATCACACATCATATCCAATATTAGTAAGTATGCAAAGACACATAGATGCAACGTGTGTGCACAAAGAACAAGATAACTTCTTAGCTCAGTGTGGTCCGCTTAACCATCACTGAATTTTTCTATCATTACTGAAAAGTACCATCTGTTCAAGAACTTTACTTTGAATGCCTCCAAAGCTATTTTCTTCTTCTAAATCAGAATGCTCAAAAGCATGTTTGGCAAAGATCTAGACTTTTCAAACCTCTGCTTAGATTTTTTTTTTTTTTTTAATGTTGCAAGATTCATTTTTGGTTTTGTTGCAAGGGGGAAGATAAGGGATTTCATTCTTTTTGTAGGCAGAAAGACTACACCCACCAAAGGCTTCACCTGGAGCCTGGCAAACTTCCTCTTTCCTCCCTATTTTATTTTAATTAGTATATATGTGCAAACTCCTCTATTAAACCACTAAGCGCTTGCTTTATATGAGATAAGTAAATAGTCCTACTCTTTCCAGGGAAGCCATCCGCACACTTCTTGTTATAAGGAGGGCATACCATTGCAGGATTACATTGGAGTCTAATACACACCTTTGAAGAAGGTACAGTTTAAACTACCAGAAATACATGCACGTTTACGTTTTGTGAGATGGGATTTAAGAAGTTTTGATCTACAAAACTCCACGTAGGAGCTGGAGCAACACCCCTTTGGCACAAGAATTAAGTTCTAATGCCACAAAACCATCTTTGGCATCTTTCCTGAGGCAAGAGAGATTGCCAGCTGAGACAGCAGTGTTGCCCCAGGAAGGCTCATCCACTCGGTCTAACACACGAACAACTCCGTTTACAAACTAAAGAACCATCAGAGGAAACAATTTTCAGAGACTGCATTGAAAAATCTTGAGAGTTTTAACTGAGGGGGTCTCACAGCCCTTCAAAGCCAGCAGTTATACCTCACTTTGGCACCTTAAGGCACCCTAAATAGAAAGAGTAGCTACTTAATATGGACGTTCATTTTGTGCTTATAGGGGAAGGACTAGGAAATATGATGATAGGGTTATGCAGGTAAAGATCAATTAATACTCTTCGGAATATTATTTTTCTGTCACCCTACTGCTCTTCCGGGAGAAGCATACCTAAACAGCATATTAAAATGAGATGATTAAATACTCCCGCTGGTGTTAAATATTTTCAATATTTTATGGACTCTACAAAGATGTACAAGAATTAGGGAAGATATCTGAAATTGATGATTATTGGCCCAGTTTTATCCTAGCATTTGATTCTTGATAATATCCATAAAAAGAGCTTGATCCCTTCTCTTTGAGAACATCCTTGCACAGTAACAGGCACGTGGAAGTGAGCAACAGCAAGGACAGCAGAACAATGAAGACAACATAAGTGGCTGAGATGCCATTATACAGTAGTTCAGGTATCAGACATGAAACCAAACTGGTTTTAAAGCCAAAAAATAATATCATCTGATATTGGTTAATGTTATGCAGCACGGTGAGTGTACCAGTAAAACAGTATTATCACTGCACAATGACTTGATAATTGGGTGATTAGCAGAGTGTGTGAATGAGAACTGCTCAAGTTCTCAAGTAAGGTAACTGAGCCTTTAAAACTCAGCAAAGGTGAGGAAATGAGGAAAACTTCCCCCCCACCCCCCCTAGAAAGGACAAGGAAGCACAAGAAGGCAAACTGTCAGGAGTGAAATGCAGCATTTTGAAAGCTTCTTAAATGATAAATACCATCAACAAGCCCAGACAGTTCACAGCAAAGCCCCACAACTTCTATGATAGGGGGAAAAGGGAAGGCGAGTGGAGAAAAAAAAGAAACGTGTGGCAGCTCAGAGGTGAGCAGCAATGTAGGAGTGCAGAGTATTGTTTTCTGTCCCAAAGGCTCAGCTCACATCTTTTCCGAGCCCTGCAGACATGAATACAACCATGACAGCTTTATCAAGTCCTGCTGGTCTCCTAAACTGAAATAACTTCAGGCATTCTGAGTTTAATATCATGCTCACAGTTTGGAGATTTCAAAGACACAGCAACGACAGTATTAAAAGGCTTTAGACCATCAGCAGCACTGGGAAAAGTTAGTACCAAATACAACTAGCAGCACTGCTGCCTTGAAAACAGAAACAGAAATAAACCTATGAGGATGTGAATTCTGTAAACTGCCTGGCTTTGTTTCTAGCATCTAGGTTTTTATGAAACCTGCTTTAAATAAGACAACAAAGCATTTCCTCTCCCTGTTTCCCCCACAGCCACTGCCCTGACTCAGCTGTACCTTTATTTCCATTAATGTAGAGACGGGTTATAACATCTTTCCTGAAGCACATTTTGAGCCACATGGGACTGTTTATAGAATGAGGTAATGTTTAACAGAAGAAAATTCAGCAAAACTTTGTCCCGAATTCTCCAAAGCTTTTGGCTTAAGAATTCCTATATAGGCAAATATAGAAACTAGGCAGTCTGAAGCACAACACAGTAATGCATATACATCACATAACAATCATACTTTCTTTCTGTCTGGTAATATGTGACAGTAATATTACTATATGCAATACAGGCTGCTGCAAAAAGGTAAGTCTACCACAAATGCATCATAGGACCTCAAGATTTGCAGTGAACTCTTTTTTGTCACAAGTTAAAGGCCACCTCTGACAAGCAAACTGATGTTTGACAGATAAAATGCGGAGGAAGATATGCCACAGCCTTTTAGCAGGGTCAGTGCACTGCTGCTGCCCTAGGAAGGATACAGAGATTTAATGAAATTTTTGCTGCTGCTCCTTTGAAATACAGACTACCTCCCTGACACACTGCATTGCATCAGCTCCCATGCGCCAACCCAGGTGGGAGTGATGCAGGAAATGGGCATCGTGTCTTGCGGTGCAACAGAGCTAGTGCCATGTGCTAGCATTGTCTATATTCCCTCTAGACTCAGAGGGAAGCAGGGAGTCCCTTGGTGTTCTCCTGGATCCCTTCTATTTGCCCAGGTAAGTTTAACTTGTAGCAAAGATTCACTTAAAAATTGGTCTTTCCATCCAGAGTAAACCTCACACTTCAGTACGCTGCCTGCTGGAGACAAAACACGTGATGAGAATAAAACACCAACGCCTCTGTTTTGTTGACAATTTGGATATTTCCATTCGGCAGAAGGAGGTTTCTCAACATACCCTGTGAACAGGAATGGTAACACACCACCTGTCCACCACTCAGGTAACCTCCATCCCCATCCCTCTACTCCCTGCACCTCAGATAATTTGACGGCAAATGCCCCTCTGCTATCTAGAAGAATAAAGCAGCCTCCCCAGCTTCAATTAAAGTTGAAATAACTTTTTACTTCATCTCCTTGTTCCAGCTCAGCGACCTTAGGAGCAGGTCAGCAAGATGGTCCCTTTGGATTCAGAATCTCTTCACTGTCAACATTAATTCAGCTCTCTGTCATGGTTTACACATCAGAATTTGTTTCAAATGAGTAGAAACCATTCGCTGTATCTTATTAGATTTATAAACCAATTTTTCACCACTGTTATTTCCCTGACGTGTGAACTGTCTGTACAGCTTACCCATCAAATTAGTTCTTCAGAGGTGCCACCAAAGCAAAATGGACTAAGGGCTTAGTCTTCCCTAAAACTTAAAAAGATTAAAGTCTTCTGTAACAGCTAGTGAGATGTACTGCATATTTATAATGAGGAAAAATAAAAGGGGTTTTCACTATCCTGGAAGTCATAAACCATTTTATTTATTTATTTTACACCAGACTTATTCATACACTTTAGAAAAGTTCCAGACAGGAATTAACATTTTTCATGTTGGTCAGAAAGCATTCATATGGGGCACATTTTAAAAGTGTGTTCTACTGTGTGAAATTCAATTCAGGTTATACATAATCACAACAAAGATTTAGAAAGATAACTTTTTTTTTTATTTCTGGCTCTTATTAGGCGGCCACACATTATCTGAGATAAATATATCTTAATGATGACTTACAATGAGAGATCTGGTACAGAACAGTATTCCCACCAGAAATCTTCATGCTATAAAACGTACTGATTTTTGGCATGTAGTAGATCTCCAAGAATATTGCAGGCATATGAGATACTGCCTCTATAGTCAACATCTGCCAAATTTTTTACTATTAAAAAAATCCTGAGAGCTTTCTAGTGTATTTTTTATTTAATGTTGCCAAATCCTTCCCTCACCCTATCCAATCCCCGTTCCTCCAAAAATGCCCAAATCAGGCCCCCAAAGGATAAGACTGGACATAATATGAGACAAAAACAAAGATCAGAGAAATTCTCTTTGAGTTGTCTCTTGATCTCTCTCTGCCTGATATCCTGGAGTCCCAGTTTTGTGCCAAACCCCAAGCAGTAGGATCTGAGCACCTGCCCCCACCCCGGAGGCATGCCCAGCAGGTCCAAGCAGCAATTCACACTCCCCTCACCATTCTCATCCCAAAATAATCTCCTTATTTTTGTGTCCCTATCCTAGCACACAAATCCGATTCTGCTCTGTGCTCTGAAGTATCTTTTTTTCTGTCCCACATTTACATGCGACTATAAGGAAACTAAATTTACAACAGTTAAATGACCTAGTGACCCAATTACCAATCCCAACGGGGAGCACACACTCTGGCGAGTTGACCGATATTTCAGCGTGGCTGCACAGCTCTAGCTGTGCTGTGAGGCTGCTTCTCTCCCATTTGGTTTTCAATGCATGACAGAGGAGCAGAGCGGGAATGGAGCCCATCACTCGGTGTGCACTGAGGAACTGTGCTTTGGCACAGAAACTATTAATCTTTTGGGAAAGGGCCTGGCACTCGGAGGGACAGCTTGCCGCCCCATGAAACGTGTCAGCAACGGTTACTTTTTACAAAGGAGGAATGCTGTGAATGCATTCCTGGCAGGGCAGTATTTGCTTGAGCCACTTCTGTGGTGGGAACAAACACCTACCCCTGATTTTAAAAAGGATTCAGCTAAGTCCATTTTGAGCCTAAAGCAAACCTCAGAAGACAACAGAAAGTAACACTGAAATTGTACTAGACCTCTCTCCCCCGCTGTGGAGCACTGCAGGTTTCAAAGTCCTTCCTGCACTCAGCTTTGATGTGTGGGCATTGACAAATCCTAGTTCTGGTTGTCAATATAAATCCTGGCCACAGGCAAAACAACCAGGAGCCAGTCGCCAAAAACTAGGGCTCTCAGCCATCTCTCCTCTCCGTGCAGAAACACCCTTCATTTCACCGAACACTCAATGCATTCACTTCAGCTCTCAGGTTGACTCGTTTAACGTGACAGCTGCACTTTCCATTCCCTGATATTAATGAGTCACAAACGCCCTTTTACACTGTGCACTTTTGCATTGAGCCCTAATGTTACTCTGGGGGAGGCAAAAGCAGGCTCTGCTTTCCGTTTGCTGCATGGCTGTGGATCTCACTAATGTCATGACGCGTTACCTACACTGTGCAGAAAAAACAACCCTTACGCATTGAACAAAACACTCTAATAATAATGAGGGTTGCATGTTAATAGGACACGGTGTCATTGTTTTGGAGCACATACTGGTTTCTACTGTATTAGCTGCATACTAACATAGGCAACCATGCTAGACAAACACACGTGCACATACTCACTGACAGTTCAGTAACACCACCTGCCTCAGTCCTTGACTTCTTGCAAATTCTGCAATTTCTTTCTCCCAAAACAAGCTTCATTTTAAGTGTAGTGACATGAGAAGGCTGATTCTGCTTGCTTTTCTTATGTCAACCTCAGAATTCCTCTCCTTAGCTCAGCAGAGGCAGTACAGGGAGAGGAACCTGCACTTTTGCATGTGGTAGTGCTCTGAACCAGACACTAAACAAAGATGCCTAAATGCCTCAAACAATATGCTATTTCCATAGTGACACAAACCAGTGCTTTCTTGGGGCTTGGTTATGCAAAACCAGACCTCACAGACCACAGTTATGAAGGGCAATATTAATGGCTGGATTACACGCACTGAATCAACAAGTGAATTATTTATACACCATTAGGATTTTTATCCCTGTTCACACCCATGTAATTCCAAAAGACCTCTATAAATCCACAGATGTTGCCCTATTTCTATACAAGAGAAACTGAGATCTGAACTATCCCAGGGAAATAAATTTTAAAAACAAGTTTATATGCAATAAAATGTTGGTTGAATAATTTCTATTTGTATATAATCAGCATAGAACATTTTCAATAGTCTCATAATGCAAATGTAGTTTTTAGAAAATTCAAACACCTGATGTGGCAATAAGACGACATCCTTCATGTGGACAATAGAAAAGAGGTAGCTTTCTTTGCAGTGTAGATACAGCCAAGCAGCTTCTCTGCAATGTAGATACAGCCACTAAACTGGATTCTCCACTCTTCAGAACAAGTTAATTATAAGCAATTCCTCTGAAACTAGAAGTGTGATTTTGTTCTAAATCTTGTTCAGCAGAGTGATCAGTCAGACCCAGCTAGTCTATTCCCAGAGCACTTGCACAACAATAACGAATACCTAAAACCTGTCCTTTAAAATTATCGTGCTCTGTTACTGAATACAAATCTCTTTGATATTGGCTCAATCTACATGAAACTTCCTTTACCAAATGTCTGCAAAGTAGCATATTTGTGATTTGCAGCAACACCATAATACAGTTGCCATGGCTAATGTAAAGACACCACTGGCTGGCCGGGCAAAGCAGCACAGCCACAGGCAGCTCCTTCTACTGCCCTATGACAAAATCAGAAAGTAAAAACGCTGATCAGATTCACAGTGTCACCTTTCTCCCCATGAGCCCTGCCTCTATAAATAGCTACAAGAAATTGAACTGAAGAGTACTAGTCCACCATCATTACAAATGAGATTTGGACATTGCTGCAATTAATCTTCCTGAATCAATAGGTACAGCTTGATAACCCACTGACCTGCCAATAAGAAGAGCACAAAGAATGATCAGAGGGGATCAAGAGCCTTTAGATGACAATGGTTTTCACCAACATACACAGGTCAGTCAAAACAGCAGTGGTTCATTAAGAGTATACATTTCACAGAAATTGTCAATGGTAAAAATCTTTTGTTTCAGCTGTACGTTTATTCAGTTGAGACATCAGTACCATATTGAATATATTTTTAGTATGCATGTTATGTAACACATCAGTGTTACAATTTTCCAAAGTTCTCGTTAAGAAATTTATGGCCTTGGAAAAACAAATTCCAGGATTTTTCTTCTTTAGGAAATTTTGGCTTTCTTTTCTGATTCAAAGTGAAATGAATTCAAAAAACTCAGAATTCCCTGCACAATAGAAATTCCATATTCCAGAACCTCTAGGATTAAAAATATGTATTTCTTAAATAGCTTCATTGTTCTCCCAGTCTGCCATGGGAACAGCATTTTGCATTTATAGGCAAATTAAAGGAACATATTTTAAAGACACAAAAATAAACCTACCCAAATAAACCAGCAATAGGAAGCTAGCTCCTGGCAATTGTCAAAAATGTATTGTGTTGCCAAGCCTTAAGATTTTATAGGGAGTATTTAGATTGTGAATCATGCTGCAGGCGGTTTAATGAAAAGATCCAGCTGTCATGCGATTTTGGAAGAGAAGAAATAGGAAAGAAAATCACCTCTAGCTTGAGGAGAAATACACTGAAATGCAAACTCAGAGACATGGCGTAATAGACACAGCTCTTCAAGTGACTGCCCCAAAGATTTCTGTGCCGTTATAGGGCCTCTCTAAAAACAGGTTCCCCATTACCACTACATCGTGGAGTACCAACGGCCACCAAACTTTCAGATTAGCCAAGACGCTCTTTCAGCAACCCCTGAAGCCCAAGTCTCCATGGGCACGTCTAGATAATGCAATGGAGCATGGTACTGATATCCACAGCGTACTCTGAAGAGTATCACACTTCCTCAGGGAAAACGTCTTATATGACCTGCTTCTGACTTAGGTCTGGCAGTCGAGTCCCCATAGCATTGCATCTAACACCGCTATACTGCTCGGCCCTTCCCAGCCTTTCTGGTTCTTGGCTCAGGCTGTGCAGAACAGTTTCAGTAACTCTGCGCTTGCAATGTGGATATGTCCTGAGTCACCCCGAAGCTGATAAGACTTCATGCAAAGAGTTATACTATTGCTTCCATGATAAACTATCTGGCTCTTCAGCTATGCTGCTAGAAGTTTTTAGATCCAGAAGTCCCAAGATAACCTTCACAGACAACCCATATATAGGCAGTTTCATTTTTCTCTGCTGCCTGTGACTGCCAGATGCAGCCTGCTGCCAGCCAGGAGAAGAAACCAAGAGCTCTGGAGCCCAGACTTCCTGCACCACGGTACAAAGGCCTGTGTCATCTGCTGCCAGTGACCTCTTTGTGTAGAAGTGAATACATTCACTTAAATGAAGTGAAGAGTAAACTGCAGATTATAGCTTCAGAATTTGCTAATCACCATGCAAAGGATGAAGATAAGAGTAGGGCTGATTTTTTGTTGCCTGTCTTATGTTTTTGTTATTTTTACAAAGGTTTGCCATTATTGAAACCACGGTTGTTATTGCTAACTTCAAGCATAGTTCTTACCAGGTTTAATTGTCTGCTTTCTCCCTGTCTTGGCCTAGTATTTCATGCTATGAAATACTCCCCAACCCAAAGGGAGAAATCCAGTATACCCGGTGAGCTATTCCTTTCAACAACCAGGTAGGTCACAAAATTTAAAAAAAGTAATAATAATAATTAAAAAAAAAAAAAAATCACCCTAGGACAACGCTCCCTAAGTGCTCATTATCAACACGGGCTCCTAGTTTATGCCTAGCTGTTTTACATCAGTACTGAACGTCATGCCAAACTTCAGAACAATGACATCCAACAGAGCTGGAATTTGTATGGGAAAGCACTAGGTTTTTATCCTGAAGGCCAAACAAGTAGCTGTTTGCAGTTCAGCTTTGGCCTGACTATTTCATTACCTCGCTTAGTTTTAAAGCGGTTCAAGTAAAACTATGTGGGACAGAGAGATCACAGAATACCGTTTTTACCTGCAGGACTTCTTACTGAATCCATTGGATATTTCACGTGACAAACAGTATAATCATATTTTTCAACATATTTACACTTAAAAATCTCCAAGAGCTTTTTAAAAAATCTGAACTGACAGCATCTTAGGAACAGTACAATGGAGGAAGGGAATACTCTAGACAGGAACACTGGAGCACAAATTGCTTCTCAAATGAAGCATATCACCTGATCTTTGATTTCTAGTGGAGGATACAGGCCCTTGGCTTTCAAGATCTCCTCCGAAAGCCTTCCCTTGCAGGAAATACATTTACCTCCCTGAGAAGAATAAAAGGAAGAGATGAATCTTAAAAGAACTATACATATACACGTGAGGTTAACTTTGATGGTTGAAAGCCAGTTGAGATGTTTAATCATCATCTTCCAAAAGTTCTCTTGGAGGAAAGCAAGCATAGATACCCAAGAACAGGAAAGCTGAATAGCTTCCCAAATGGCACACTGCAAAGCTCAGCATTTTTGCTCGCATTTTGTCTGGCTCTCCTTCTTTGTAATAATTCAAGAATAGTCCATGCATTGCATGTATACCTTGGCAAAATGGAGTCTGTAACTTTCAAAGTCAGGAATATGGGATCCAGCTATGTACCTAAATCAAAACTGCACTGGATATACAGACAAGCCCCATGAACTTCAGTGGCCACAGCTCAGCCTCCAGTCTACTTTCTTACTGTGTTTGATAATGAGGAACAACTCCACACATTTTGAACCAAGGCTGTTCAGAACATGTGCTTTGTTGCATGCTGGAGTTGTGATATGTTACTTTTATAAACATCAGTGCCTTTGGATTACTGTGAAAAACAGACCAACTATTGCATGCAACATGCACAGAGGTACTGAATACAAAACTTAGTCGTATCCGTGAGCATACTGTGGCCCAAGAGCCTTGAAAGCAGCTCCACAGATCTGAAAGCAGTTTTTCCCATAAACACAGATGACAAGCATCACCTTGCACTAAAGCATTGACAACCCAATTGACTGCCCGGCTTCACATTTTAAAAAAAAAAAAAAAAGGAAGGTTGTTTTTCTGGGTGACCTTGAACAACGCGGGTTTTGGCAGGGGTGGGAGAACACCAAGGGGACAGCGTGTGAGCCAGCTTCCACTTCTGCTTCATTTCACTTCGAGACAATGTTTGGTTAGTTTGGATTAGAAACATCAGCTCTGTTTACCATTAGCGGAGGTAAAGGCTTTTACAATGCATTGCGAGTGCCACCTGCAGGTTGAAATACGTACTGGTGGGCGTTCGCATCCCAAAACCGCAGATAAACCTGCCCCATAGGAAATCTTAACAGCACATCTGATGGAAAAGCTCATAAATGGAGAAAGACTACAGAAATGCTTGTTTCAGATCAGTCAAATAACAAAACCATTCAGCATAGTGAGTGGGATTAACAGGCCTGTTTCCCCAGTATCTTTCCTAATTCTGCACCAGCACAAATGCAGTGATGCTCTTTGTGAGCAGAGGAGGATGTCGAGAAGGCCACCTTAACCTCGATTGCCAGGAACGCCAGAAGGGAGGAAAATGATCTGTGGCCCCTCTCTTCATACAGAAAATAGGAGAAGGGTTTCCAACACGTGCAGCTCAACCTAATAGTGCTGAAGCGTTGGGAGATTTTGGGAACGCAAGCTAGTTAACGGAATTCTCCACTTAGAAGGCACAATGGTTTTCAGGATAAAAGCCCTGAATAAGGAAAAGTTAGAGTCTAAAATGAAATTATCTTTGGATTTACAATCATAACTGGCTGAACTATGGTTATCCGATTCACACAACATATTTCCAGACAAGCAAAGAGGCTGTCATTGCAGGAACATTGCAGCTACATCCACAGCGTGGTATTTCTTTGGTGATATCTTGGATATCTACCTCACCAATAATGCCTGACTACTAAATTTCACCGTGCAGCAGGCACTGTGCCCAAGGTTGGCATTTTCAGGGTGGCAGCCTGTGAACAGTATCAGCACTGGCTGAGAAACCATTGCAGGTATATATACACAAGATAACAACCTCCCTCCCAGGAGCTCAGGTTTTTTAATCCAATTTCAAACATTTGCCATGTGTGCGTTCCATGTAGAACAAATATAATCAGAAAAATTGCCAGAGCATTGTCTAACAGCAGTTATAAGAGAAAGGGACCCCAAATTATATTTCCTATTGCCCACAATGCAGCGCTCTAAAATCACTGACATTTTCTGAGCACAGCTGTATGCAGGAATGTGATCTATCTGGGCCATGCCTGATTGGATCATTACATCCAGATTTATAAATCTGTGCAGTTTCTAATCAGACATAGAGGGAGCACGTTCCACCTCTCAATCTAGTGCCTTGGCAGGTCAGTCAATCAGAGCATTTGTCAACATAGCAATCCCAGATACACTACTCTTGTTTACATGCAGTTAGGCAGCATTCAAAAACAGGAATGTTTTGCCTACTGTTGAAAATATCAAGAAAATTCATGAAAATTGCTTCTAGTCTGACCTTTGCAAATGCTTTCCTGAAACAGCAGGAGATAAGAACAAATACATCAGAGCCAAAAGAAAGTAGATTTTGGAGAATAAATTTATACTGTATGGCAGGCTAAGTGTTTTTTTCAGAGAACTGCCAACAGCAAATACTATTGTTTATACAGTCAATCTCACCAGGTATGTCAGTACTACACTTTTTATTTTATTTTTTAAGAAAAACAATCATAACTCTCTTTATTGTCGTTAACACCAGTAATTAACATCCTGATGCAGGGAATGGGCAAACTCATCAGTTTGTTTCAGGAACTTAGCACATGTGCTTTATTATATGCCTATATTGGGAATAAGCCATGCCAGTTATACACCCTAGCCATGGCAAAGATATTCGCTATCTTGAGAAAAATGACAAATAATTAAGTTTGTTAGCATTATTTACCAACCAACTCTAAAGAGTTAAGCAATCAAGAAGGGAATTAGGAAGAACAAAAACTGGTCATAATCAGAGTGGGGAAGAGATTTATTCCCCAACTACAAAATCGACCTCACTAGAAGCTTCTGCAGGAGAACTCCAGGTGTGATAAATTTATGGCCTCCCCTCTTACCCTTGCTATTACTCTTTCCAAAGCAGAGAGTATTATATTCTCAAGTCCTTGACCTCGGATAAAGCCTGAGATTCCTTTCACTTCCCCTCAACGCATGTCCCTATGTCCATTTGCCAACACCACATTCCAGTGTCACACTGCAGACAGGCCTCATAAATTAGCAATGGTTTTCTGGTGTGAATGCACCAGAGGAAACTATTCCTGTCAAAGCCAGGGGGGAAGTAACCAGGTTTGACTTGTGTCAGTTATTTCTAATTAGGAGGCACCATAAACTTCATACTCGGAGTGCAGAACTGATCATGACTGTTCACAATTGTCCAGGCAAAGCAATGAGACGCTCATTGATGCTATCACATAAGATGTAAAAGAACCAGATTCAGAGCAACCTAAGAGATTCTATACCCATGCAAACTATACTTTTCTCTTTCCTCTCCATCCTCCTCCCAAACACCCACCTTCATTTGAACACATGTGGTCATCCAGTGAACTAGATTCATACACCCTTTGCTCTAAATTTGGCCTCATGAAGTGAATGGAAATGTGTCTGTTTCAGCAGACAGACATGCTGAAATAGTATAGAAGGAAGACTAACAGAGAGATTAGAAGAGTCTTAAGTGAAATAATTCTATTCTGACTTACCCTAGTACCTACGCATGCAAGCTGGACATCTGTAAGGTTCCTAAACCCTGATGAGGGGCTGTATCTCTAAATTACATCATCCAGTAGAGCAAGCCTTAAGTGAGCTGTTGTTTCCATGTGCAGACAGTTAACACAGCTTGCTCTCATCTCTATTGTCAAGACCATGTTACTTTTCCTGTCTTTCCTCACCTGTTTTTAATTCTTTCCTACATCTCCAGTGAGGTACTACTCAGAGGAGGTAAAAAAGAAAAAAGCTAACTGTGATCCAGAAATGTGAGATGTAACTGGAATTATGAAGCTAATATATCATAGGGAGGGGAGATTCAGTAAATATTAATGCCACAAAGGACATTAAATCACCTAGTTTCAGCTCCTGTATATTACATGATCTTCATTTTCAGTCGTCAGCCCAGTATTGCATCCAATAACAGCTGACCCAAGCACATCTTCTGGAAAGACACCTAATGTTGATTTCAGGATGAAACCTCCCACTAACTTGTGCTTTTGGATGAGGCCTTGTAGAACTGTGGTTTGCAACCTCCAACCTAAGGTCCATTTTAATAAATATGCAAAAGGTAATTCTAGAAATTCAAGTCTATTGCCAGAAGGCTTAAATCCACAGGAGGCCCCATGAAATTTTAGAGATCCACCAATCTAGAACTGCTGCTGTGTGATTTGTCAATGGTACGCAAAGACATCCCTTCAGAGCTGAAAGGTAACACTAAAGTTCACTAGCAAGCCAAGCAATAGAGTATTCCATCAAGAGCTGAACATCTAAATAAAAGAAGGATGTTGGCAAACTGAATGGATCCAAAGAAATAGGTAACAAAAGAGATTTAAGGACTGGTTAATAAGAACATGCTAGGAGAATTAAATCTGTTTAACATGGTTAAGAGGCACATAGGGGAAGACATGCTAACATTCTACAGATACTTCAGGGTTGTTAATTCATCTCCTTCCTTGGCATTTATCTCCTTAAGGGAGATAAATAAGACTAAAGGGATATAAACAAGGTGGGGGGAGGAAGATTGAGAGAAATATAAATTGAATATGAAGGAGAGGAAAAAAAAAAATATCTCGACAGTAGCTGCCATCAGGCAGTGAAATAGTTTCCCTGAGGGCAAAGTGAAACAGTATGTCCCTGTTGCTGGAAACATCTTGAACTAAACTAGGCCAACACATGGAAAAGGTACTACAGAAAAACAAAACTAAAGTCTAATACATTGTTGTCTTTTGCCACAGTGAAATATTTGAGCAATAACTTGCCTTGTGTGCATCAGGAAGACAAAGCATTTGATCTATGTAAAGCAGGATTTTATCTGAAATACCCAAAGCAGAAGTACCTTTACAGAAGGTCAATTTCTGATAGAAGATGCTTCAAATCTAAAACAAAAAGGTGTAACATGATCTGACAGCCAGAGCTGAGACTGGATAATTTCTGGCCATAAGATTCTTTTTTTTTTTTTTAAAAAAAAAGAAAGAAAAAAGCTGTTCAGTCCCTGGAAGAACTTATCAAAGGTCCTCTTTCTTTTAATTTTTATAAATAAAGAAGGGATGTATATTTAAACATCTACTATGACCACACTTCGAGGAAAAGTTACAAGCTTTTAGGTGGAAGCTTTTGGCTTCATACCAAAATTCCTGGACAAGCCCTGCTTACACTGTGCTATGAGGAAAATCATAATTAAAAAAAAAAAAAAGAAATCTACCTGTAATGATTGCCTCTCATTCCAAAACAAAAAACCCTTCCACACAATACCCAATACTCTCAGAAACAGTGGAAGGGTAGCTGCCCTTACTGCAAACACGCTCTAGTGTTTCCCCTGCTTCTTTACTAGCTGCTGCTTTCCACCTTATTCTCAAGGTCCCCAGTTTCCACTGCAGCAGTTGATTTTTCTATCACTGTGAAAGAAAAAAGCTGTTCAGTCCCTGGAAGAACTTATCAAAGGTCCTCTTTCTTTTAATTTTTATAAATAAAGAAGGGATGTATATTTAAACATCTACTATGACCACACTTCGAGGAAAAGTTACAAGCTTTTAGGTGGAAGCTTTTGGCTTCATACCAAAATTCCTGGACAAGCCCTGCTTACACTGTGCTATGAGGAAAATCATAATTAAAAAAAAAAAAAAGAAATCTACCTGTAATGATTGCCTCTCATTCCAAAACAAAAAACCCTTCCACACAATACCCAATACTCTCAGAAACAGTGGAAGGGTAGCTGCCCTTACTGCAAACACGCTCTAGTGTTTCCCCTGCTTCTTTACTAGCTGCTGCTTTCCACCTTATTCTCAAGGTCCCCAGTTTCCACTGCAGCAGTTGATTTTTCTATCACTGTTGCTCATAACTATCCTCCTCTATGTCCCAACACTTTGCATCACTGTCCTGTAAACTGCTTGCAATTTATCCTAGGCTTTGAGACTAGGCTATGTATTATAATTAATTATATTATATATATTATAATATAAATAATCTTATAATCAGATTTTCTGATTATAAGTCCTGCTGCTACCATGCTCCTGCAGTGTGCATGCTAACTTTCAAACCTGGGAGGCAGCATCCTGGTCAGCTCCAAATGTTTGAAGAGAAGTGTGAATATACAGGACCCCAAAACAGCAAGAGTTTTTTCTCAATATACAAGAGGAGTAACAAAAAAATCAAGCCAGAAAGCAGAAGTCTCTGATTCAGACTCTTACCTGTGCTACCTCTTCAAAATCATCATGTCTTTTCTGCAGTGCACGTGCTCTGTGTAGAGACTTCCCCACTCCTGTATGTTTACTCAGAAAGGCTTCCCCGTGATTTTCAATCCAGTCCAGTACCTGCCAGTAAAGAAGAACATCCAGTTACCTCTCTTGTCTCAGCAGCACTGAGAAATCCTCAGGGTGAGGATAAAACAGCTGCAGAGGTATTGTTTTGTGCTTGCTATGGCTAAACACATGCAGATCTGTCAAAGTCTGTTCCAGCTGGATAGAAGATAAATGTTTATAGATGTTACTGGTAAATTATGATTATTGGATTTTTACTATCTGATTTATTTTGAAGTGTAGCTTAGTTATTTGAGCCTGGCAGATATTAAATATTTACTTTCCCATAAATGAATTTTGGGGAGCAGGAATCAGAAATCTAGAATCTTTTACAACAAGAACCCTCCTCTTAAGAGCTCCTTGTGTAAACTGAAAAACAGTGATAGCCGATTTCACATAAACAGCAGATTTCAATGGGAAGCATCTTAAATGAGTCCAAAAGCCTGATGGAGGAATCATTTAAAATTTATTTTAATGTGGGGAGAAAGCATTATCAGAATAACTAGAATGAAAAGGTTAAGAATCCTTCACTGCAGGCCGTGAAGGATTGAAAACCTGAAAGATTTGGAAGGTGCAGTTCCAAGTATAACTGATCCTTATGCAAAAAAAAATGAAAGGGGCAATTCTGATATTCTGAGAGTTAAAGAGTATTTTCTTTTAAAAATAGATCAACTGTATGAGCACCATCCATTTGGAGCTCCTTCTCACAATAACACTGGCACTAAAATTTAGATCAAATCTGCTCGGTGTCTACTACAAGCTGGAAAAAAAAAATTGAACTTGACAACATGAGCTTGGGAAATTTCAGGATGTGATCTCCACCCTTCTACATTTCTTCCCCAATACAAAGAGGCTAAGAGAATAAATAGTACTAGATCACTACTGGTATTTGTGTAAGCAGCTAGGACTTCATTCATCAAGGAGCCCTGCACTCACAGCGAGTCATTGATCCTCACTGCTACTGATGCTAACGGACTAGCAAAGAGTAGCTGGTATTTTTGTCACACTGAAGGGAGAAGACACCGCAAGCATCCCCAGGATAGTGATACTACCACAGAGTGCTGCATCTCCACACGGCCTTAGAGCTGCATCCTTTCTTTGTGCAGTGCTGGGGCGTGAGCAGCGAGCATGGGCCCCAGCGATGCTGGGCAGGAGCTGCAGGATGCCTTGCAGCTCGTGGCAGCTTGGCCTGAGAAGGGTTCTGGTACCAGGGCACAGAACCAGGGTGGGAGAGACAATGTTTCATATGAAGTTAGTACGCAGTGTGTGCTTTCTATATATTAATATTTGATAGCCATTCGCTGTAATTCTACACCAAATTATTCTAGTAACTTTTTCATGCTTATAGCATTAAAGTAGTAATCACATAAAAATACAATTTTTATCCCAACCAATGTTATATTGGGCTGCTTTAATCACTGTTAGATGACTTGACAGAGATCGCCACTTCTGTTTGCGAAACAGATGTTTTGTTACATGCTTCAATTCAAAGCAAGAAATACAACATATGATGCCCACTTTAAACAAAGATGAAAACAGAGGCAATGAATCTAGGCCAGAGTACTGGTCAAAACATGGACTTTACTCTCAAAAAAACCCCACCAACCAATGTTCTAGAACATTAATCCATAGGGAATAATCCTTTGTTCCAGGACTCATCCAAGAGCTGGCAACTCCTGCAGCAAAGTCTCATTGCATTTGGGCAGTTATTCCATACTGCCTGACACAGAAGGGCACCATCCGGCGATTCACCAAATCCCTCCTGTAACATGAAAGCTTCCCTCTGAAGTCATCTATGTGGGTATTGATTAGGTTTCCAAATCCTTTCATTTATAAGATTAGATATAAAATACCCCTTGAGGTGACAAAATTGTACATCCACTTAATAAAGCAACACTACATGAGCATACAAGGTTAAAAAGAAAAATATATATCTATAAACCATCCACTAATGACACTGGCTGTAACATCCTATTTGACCACCTCTTTCCTATGCCATTTCTCTGCTTAGAGCGCCATGTCTCAGATTTCACAGATCCTATCTGCTCCTTAAAAAGTTCTAGTTCAAATCGTTCCAAAAACTCTACTTCTGCCATGATTCCCGCAAGAAACAAGTCACAACTTTTTAAAGAATAACTTGCTTAACAGCATTTTCTGTGGCTCTGAAACCCATGTTAACATATTTGACCACTCCAGTCTTCAATGCATTTGTTTTCACAACCATTCTGTGAAATACATAAATGCTGTATTTTCATTTTGCACGGAATTGATGAGGTGTCCCAGGAAGTTGGCAGAAGGCAAGATGTTAGCACGAGGCTCTGATAATCTCATAGCCCTGACTATCAAAAGAATCCTTAGCATTTATATGAGCAGCTAATATGTTTTTCCTTATATAAAGCATTTGCCATCTAATAAGCTCACAATAATTTGCAAACATGGAGAAACACCACATCTTCGTTTCCATCATACAAGGCACAGGAAGTTTGCACTAAATGAGGAGCTGAGGTATGGAATAACTGAGTGAGCAAAGCAACAGCAATAACATAAATCTGGATGGATACAAAACTAATGTCAAAACTTACTCCCCAGTGAAAACAATGAGAAATGTTAAGCAATTAGTCTACAGCAAATGCAGGAACAACTCTGAAAGGTCACAGTAAAACCTGAAATCACCCGCAGTTGTAAACATCTACCTGTCAGCATGTTTGGAGACATTCTCCCTTACCCTGAAGAAAGGAAATGTCTTTAGAACCAGTGTAACTGTGTAATAATTCAAGATAAACATTAACATTTTAATTGAGAGCACGGACTGTATAACTTACTCTACTGCAGAAGATTAATGACCTGAGATATAGTTAGCCGTTGAAGTTACAGTGACTTAGTTCAAATAATTTAATTATTCCTTAAAAACATAAACAGCTTGAAGATGCTGTTAAAAATACAGTTGAGTGTTTTCCAAATTACATCTTCAAATTTCCTAGTTGTCCTTTATTGCCAAGCTATTTTTTATTAAAACAGCTAGAAAAAGGCTGTAAGTCATGAATTCTTTGAAATGAAAATACTGTGCTACAGATAGATCCATCACCTGAGGTGTTTCTTGAAACAAATATATTGTGTAACTCCAGTATATACCAATTCTCTTTCCAGTATGCATTTACTACTCTACTTCCACTAGTTTGAAAGCTGGTCAGGACAGGGGCCAGGACCTGCCTCCTGTTTTGCAGCTTCTAGCACAGTAAAGCCTGGTCCTGCACGACTGCAATTTAATTACAGGCTAACTGCCGTGTGGACACACTTCCCACATAGGACAGCATTTTCCAATCCAGGCTGCTGTCCATTAGATAATACTACATTAATAAAGACATAGCTGAGTTCAAACTTCAAGGCACATCTCCAAGAATGGGTAAAGCTGCCCCTGCTATTGCCTAGGAAACTTTGTAACTCACAGACATCTTCTGAAAGGACTGGAGGATAATAAAGTCTTGGTATTTTACCTTCACCTGTGGCAAATTCCCATCCCACACCTTACTGACCCAACCACTGTTGGCGAGTTGATTGGGGTAGCTACTGTTCCTCCAGCCAGTCCCATAAGATGTCCACAGGAGGAAATAAATGAGCTGCTCTGTTTACTCTGACAGTAGCTCACACGGGACTCCAGAAAGTGTGCATGTGAGGCTAGGAGGTGAGAAGGAGGCTCCCTTTCTTTTCTGGATGGAGATTTATAATTCTGTGTTTAATTCCCAGCTAGTAAAAGCTAATAAAGCAACAGGCTCAAAAGCATGAAATGTTTGCTAGGAGCCTGTTAACAGAAGAACACAAACCAAATGCTCAAGAAGCGCATCTGATGTCAGCAACATTTATTGGCAGGGATGCTGCAGGAAAAACACACGTGTTAAAAAGATGACGTTAAAGGAATGCTGCAGGAAACACACACGTGTTAAAAAGATGACGTTAATATCTCTTTTTTTTATTTCACCTAGTTTAAGATCAAAAGTGGTAGGAGCATTATTTTCTTTCTATCATGACACACATGTCCTGTCTCCTTATCTCCTCAGGGGCACGATTACACACCCAACAAAACCAGCAGCAAGCCCAGGTCACCAAGAAAATTAAATAAAACTCCAGTGCAATTACAGCAGGCTGAATGCGCTAGCTATTACAGCCATTATATGGCTGGATAACCACAAGATTCCAAATGCTACCTGGAGGAAGAATAGCCATAACTGTCCCTTTTGAATGATCTGTGTAACTGCAAAAAGAATAATAGCGGTAATTCAGAAAGGTTTCAGCTGAGCACAGCATCAGGAAGCAGGTGCTTAGAAGAGAAAAGCTTCCAGAGGCCCCTCCACACTCCTTTTTGCTGATGATCGAACTCTCGCCTATGGGAAGTCTAAGACCTATGGCACATCTAAGCTGGCAAAATAAATACTGCCCAGGTGAGGTCAGGGAAAGACGTACTGAGAGTCCATTTGCAGTGAATGTTTGTGCAGGACAAGGTAGGAAAACACAGGAAGAAAGAAATAGAAGAATGGTTTTAAAGGAAAAAGGTTGAAGAAGCAATAAGGCAATAATTAAGCAAAGTTCTGGGATAATAATTGCTCTTCCTCTAGGGTAATTTGTATGATGGGAATATGGCAAGATGATTGCATTAGTGCAGTTAAGGTCAATTCTTTTAATGGCTTAAAAAGTTAATTTGATTTTTAAATAAAAAAGCATGATAGGCACTATTTTTAAAGGGCAGACTTTTCAATGTAGCTCTTTGAAAATGAAGCCTCTTTCTGTAGGTATCTTTCCTAATCGATAAGTGTGAAAACTAAGAAGAACCTCATAACTTTATCTGACTTTAAATTAAAATCTCCTTGGGAACCAAGTCTTTCCTAGCTCGTCCACATGCTCTGCTCCCGTTTTACATGAATACAAAATGTGAAAGGACTAGTAAATTCATTACTTTAAGGACCTATATATGTTGCTGAAGTTAATTGAAAAGCTTCTGCATTTTCACATCTTTTAAACTGTATTTCTTTTAGCAGCAATGAAGGAAGATGAAATGAGAATGACTTGGAGAAGAACACAGAGGCTTGCTCAAATATACCAGTCACTGAACCCTGCCCTTGTCCTACAGGAAGGAGACGAGAAGTGTAAGCTGGTGATTAAACCAGCATTAGTAAGATGCAGCGTGTTGTGCTAGCAGTGACAGCGCACCCCGACTTCTGCATTTGACCCAGGCCTGTGTTGAACAGTTTCATTGGTCCAGAGCAAGATGAGCCATTGAAGTGCCTTGCCAAGGGAATAATTAATCTTTGTTACTCTAAGACCCACTGTTGTTGCCGTAGTGACTCTTAAAACTAGGTTACTCTGAAAACTGAAAATAAATTATATCAGTTTAAGAGTCAGATCTTGTTCTCGAAACGGTACAAACCTGGCATAACTCAAAGGGGTTAGATTAACTCTTCGGTAACTCTAGAAGAGTTGTAATAAATTCCAGAGCAATTCCAATGAAGTACACCCAATTTATTCAGCTTTAAATGAGGCCCCATTTCAAATAGGTGCATAAGCATTGCCTAACTTTAAACACAAGGATAGAGCCTCCAAAATCAGCGAGGCTTATGCCAGTGAAAGGAAGCCAAACGATACCAAGTTGCCACTAGGCACGCTTTATTGCTTGCTCTTGAAATACTGTGGGCTAACTAGAGTTCTGGTGTGATACCAGGGATTCATACGGCACTTCAAAACTTGTGGGTTTATAGTCTCATCACCATTTCCACTCATAAGAATCAAACCTTATCTTTACCATTTCTGTAGCTGCTCTTATCAATGCTCAGTAACTCCAAGGCCTTACATGTCTGAAACCCCTATTCCAGAAACTCTGCCTTTGCCAACCACGCTTTTCGTAACCAGGAAATAGTTAAAAAGTTCATGTTTCAGATTGTGCTTTCATAGATACTTTACATCCAAAGTCTATTGTAAATGTTTTGTTATACTGCACAGCAACAAAATCCAATCTTTTCTGTCAAAGCCCTTCAAAATTGTAGAAGCCTAGTTAGTAACTGGCTGAACTAGAATTTGCAGATACAAGACACAGAATCTCTTGGCAGATGATAAATAATTCATTTTCTTACAATAGAAGAACTACAAGCTACACATCATATATGCATTGATGAGCAACACAATTCAAAGTAGGTGTGCTCTCAGGATACCCACAAACCACTCCCTTCTTGGGAGGTAAAAGGAAAGGGCCTCTAAGCAATAAAGAGTGCACATTTGCCAGGGAGACCACTGAATCTCTGGGTGGAGGTAGTAGCCAGTGTGGGATTGTCAACTTCTACCCATTGGAGTTACATCTGCTCCTGGATAACGTCGTTCTGTGCAGGCTGGCATGGGCAGCCCAACCCCTGGCCTGCTACCAGGCCCTCCAGGAGAATTTGGTGTCAGTAACAGCACCAGGAAAGACAGAACAAACACTGAGAATCACAAGAAAAACAAAACAAAAAATCCCCCACAACAACTCAAGCAGATTTAATAAATCCTAATCCTCTTTAATGAATAAAATACACACCAAGTCTGATTTAAATTAAAACATAGTTTCTTTGTCGTATTCCAAATCATCGCTGAAAATAGATTTCTTTTTCCTCCTATCCCTGGCCCTGTCACAGCAGGGTAATGTCAAGTAAAGGTCTAGCTGAGAAAATACACCAAAATACAAAGGAACTTATCCTCTGGCTTTTCCTGCTATTATTAACAGTTTATAATGGAACCCCAAACAAAACTCTGCCATTCTCATTTGTGGTTTTTACCTCCTAATAAAAACTGAGCTCCCTTTTTCAGTTCTTTCTTCATTATAATTTTAAGTTGGTGGCACAGTAAAGTATTTTTAAAAACAGTTTTTTGAAGAAGGGAATCACACCTCATGTTTAAACCAGAAACATCATCTTTGGCTCCCATGACATTATTTTTAATTTCAGAGACATCTATATCTGACTCTAAAACTCAGATCTTGTTCCCACTAAAATCCACAGCAAAGTTTCAGCTGACTTCAGCAAACACGAATCAAAGACCCCGTGTGTGTAAAGTTAATAGGCAGGGACTAGTTGGGCACCCAGCAGAATCTGAGCCTCCAGACACATGCATGAACACCATGTTCTATTTCCCATTTAGCAACTTCTGAACAAGTGTAGTTCATATGAGAGCATGTTACAAGCTGCATAGGTCAATGCAGATAAGTGCACTCCTAATGTACAGATACAGCTCTGCTAATTCAGTTCAGTAGCAGCGGAATGGAACAGTGCCTTACTCTGTTCACTCTCTTTGGTGTTTTAAGAAAGAAGCAAAAAGCAACAAGGACTTGATATCAAAAGTAAACTGGAATTCGAGTGATTCGGTTCAATGCCTAGCACTGCAGTTTGGCAAATGACTCAGCTTCCCTGCCTCCATTCTCATTTCTAAAATGACGTTAGCCGCACTTACAGTCAAAACAAGCAAGACCGACAAAGAAAGTGTTTGGAGTAAAAGCTGCCTTTTACTTTAGGTTTTTGCAGTCTCTAGCAATACGTGGCTCCAAATTTGGTTGGGGATTCTAGGAACCTTTTCCAATACAGGAAGATACTGAAATATCATAAACAGTAAGCAACATTATGGCAGCTGTCAAAAGTAAGCAGGCAATCCACTGAAAGGCAAGGCTTTAAAATGAGGTGTAAGCTGCTCCAAATTCACTGTGGTATAAATGCCTAATTGCTGAGCATATAGCTATAAATCCTGAAACACCATAGCTTGACCTGTCCATGAGGCGATGACTAATTCATCTTCAGAAAATAATAAAGCCAGCCAACTAAGTTCTTCTGTATGTAATTCAGCTCAGACGGTCAGTCATAAGATTCACTTCTTTCAAATTGGCTTGAGACCTAATCAGTGTATCCCATTATCTCCAACCAAGCAATCTGAGGTTTCGGGGGTTTTTTGTTGTTTTGGTTTTTTGTTTTTTTTTTAAAAGAAGAGGTGGAATTGTATGAACAGAGCTGCACTCATTAACACAGTCTGAGGACTGGACAAGAAAGATGAATTTTGATACTTCTTCAATCCTTTCTCAAAGAAGGTCTCTCTTCAAATGCTACCATAGACAACCTTCCCTGAAGTCAGTCAAAAGTTTGTCACCTCCATTTTGCCTTTCCTTTTCACCACAACTCCTCCATGTGGTATGTATGTACTCAGCTGTGCCTGGGTCTCTTTCAAAAGAGAGAGAACTAATGCAGCTGCTATTAAGTATGATTTTCTAATCACTCCCTGCTTTTTCCCTCTAATTGTAGTTATTCCAAATATCACCACATAATTAAAGAGGTCTTTTCAAAAAGAAAAAACATGCAATCCCTTTTACCCTTGGAGGGAAAAGCAGCCTTACAGACCTATCAGTATTCTGCTGCACAGCACAACTAAATTAATGAGGAGAATTAAATGTAGAGCCAATTATAACATTTAAAAAACTTCCTTTATTCCCTTGTCTACATTCAACCAAAAAAAGAAGTCCCCATGAAATCAGATTGTAGGTGTTTTTATGAGCTTCCTGGACATTATGTGAAAGTTTCACCTCTGCACAATTTCTCATTTTAACAACAAAAATCCAACCTCGGCAGTTAAAAAACCCACTAGTCTGCCAAAAGCAGAACATTCATGTTCTGTTCTTTGCAGCAGGGACAGCCTTGCAAAGCACAGCTGATACTAGTGAACGCATCAGAGTAAATTATACAATTACTGAGACATATGGGTCCACTAGTTTAGAAGAGTGTCAGAAAAGTCCTCGATATGCAAAAATACACGCACATAGTCTTCTTCAGACTCCTCACTGCTTTTAGCACCCACAGATATCCTACAAGCCCATCTGGAAACAGGACTGTAGGAGTTTGTCCAGACAAGATAGTCCCTGCAGCAGGATCCTTGTTCATCAACAGCTTCTGCAGTGGAAATCACTACAGAATAACAACTCCCCCTGGCTACCTCCTTCTTAGCAGCTTCTATTGCAAAAGTATTCAAAAACAGTTAGTTGTGAAAGGGCTCCAGAGTTAACAGTATGACTAAGTGAAGGCATCCTAAATATCTCCCACGGCAATGGCCTGAGCACCAACAAGACTGTTCTCAACTTTTCTAGCAGAGTCTCAGAAGTTCATGGTGACTTGCTGATTCAGGCCTTAGCTTGCAGTAGCATTGCTCTTCCATTCCCCACCCTCCTCCAAGAGCTTTCACATCACTGTAGACCTATAGACCTGTACAATAATCACAAATACTCTTGCCTGCTCCCAGATATGCCACCCTCCCATGGGCAACATGGCTGCTCACTTCATGTGATGATGAGGTGTGCAGTCTCCCACACAACTGCTCCAACTTAACTCCTTACCTTTTCACAAGCTTATATGGTACAAATAACCTCGTGTCTGCTTTCTGCAGATGGCTATTGTGTACCTGGACAGTTCTTCACATCTATAAAGATATTACAATGGTTTAAAACTGACATGAATGTGAAGAAGAGTGAGAATATGATGTGTTCTGGCCCCATCCACCTTCACTTCATGTAAAGAAAAGACCTGATCCCAGCTGTAATAATTAAGGAGATGCAGGGCTTAGTCATGCCTCTCTCTTGGGAGCAGCACGTTCAATTCAGGGCTCTGGCAGAGCTGGCTGGGTATAGGCTGGGCATTTTGAGAGCAGTACTTGCCCATTTCCTCTGGGCATTGACTGAGGTCACACAGCCCCAACCTGCTCCTTCGCTAATTGCTATCATCTAGGATGCAAGCTCCCCAAAAGGGAGTGGGAATACACATGCCTTCTTACCCTGAGAAACAACTTCTTTCAACTTAACATTGCTTTCTTTTGGTAAAGTTCCCATTCATCAAACATATCCCACTTATCTTTCATTTTCTTGATTAAATGTTTTACTTGATAAAATTTGGCAACTGCCTCTCTAAAAACATTCCAAGTAAGAGAACAATAGACAGACAAATGAAGAACTAATGTTTCTTCCTTAATGCCTGGATTGTTACTAATGTTCCCAGAATATTGTTTTTAAGGAAATAAATAAAAAAAAAAAAAAAAAGAAAAAATCTTCAGGTTAAAAAACCTGTTGTATTCTTTAAATGCTGAACTTCTTTTAGAGCAAGTTTCAAAGTTGAGTGTGGGTGGAGAAGCTATAAATAACCACATTTGTGCCTGTTCCTTCTCTACAAGACACAGAAAATGTGCTCTGCATCAGCATAGAAAGACGCTGCTGTGCTCTGCATGAGGCTTCTCAAGGCTGGCAGCTAGATATTTCTTTTGCAGTTATGCTGCTGGTGTTGCTGTTTGTGAGTCTTTTCTCCAAAACTCTGGAATCATACCTGGCACTTAGCTGTAGCATGATGAATTAGCAATACAACTAATCAGATCTGTCAGCCTCTTATCAATGGTAATATTCAGAAATACAGAAATATTTTCTTACCGAGGGCTCATAGAAGATTCTGGTTGTTGCTGTCCACAGCACTAGTTAGAACAGTGATTTTGCTCCTTCTGAGGCTTTCCTTTTGCTCCTTTTATGTTTTCATTACACTTTCTTGTCCCATGTTTGTCATTTCAGATCAGTTTTACAGGGTGCAACTGCCGGATCAGTCAGGGCTGGGGTCAGCTCTAGTCTTAGGTCTGGCTCCCCCGAATCTCAGCTGTTTCCTTGACATAATCAGACTTTTCTGAAAGAAGTCCCAGTTCTCTCACAGCTCAAATGGATGGGAAGAACATTGTCCCAGGCAGAGTGGGCACTAAAGCAAAGGCAACCTAAAAACGCTCTTGATTTTTTGCTCAAGCAAACCTGCCTTTCATTTTCCACTATGGTTGTTTCCACCACTTTAGCTTATGCTCTGGAGCTCTCAGGAAGATAAATACCTGAGCACGCTTAACATCTAGCCCAGCTTCTTCTTCATGTGCACTGAGGTAGGGGATCTCTACAGCTCTTAAGCATCAACAGATGAAACAATATCCTAATTATTAGAAAGCTCTTGTATGCTGAGTTAACAGTGCTCAGATTATGCTGTGACCATGCGACCAAAAGCTGCTTTTTTAATTCCTCAAATAATTATTTAGCATCTTGTGTTTCCTCCTACCTCTCATAACTCTATTTTGCTTCTCTGGCATCAGACCAACGGAAAAACAGCATTTGCAGACCTGATAGTAAGTAGAGACACCTGCAGGACCCAGCTGATTTAGATTTCTGATTGGAAGCTCTGATTTAGACTTCTAAGGTGTTGACCTCCAAGTTGTTGATACTAATGACAGCTATCATCACAGCTAATTTTCATGTTTGTGAACACAGCATCACAGTGATTTTCATGTTTGTGAGGAAAAGCGTTCTGATCCTATAGAGAAATTTATGCTTTTGAAAGTGTGGCCCTTTGTAGCTTGTGAAGTATTTTCCTTGCATATGTTTGCTTCATTTTTTTCTCAGTGGGACTGTCCAAAATGTAAAAGGTCCTCAAGAAATACAGCAAGTACACAGGAGGGAAAAAAGGAGCACGTGAACTCTTTAGAAAAGTACAGTATCCCCAAGTATGTAAATAGAGCAATTGGTTTTAACTCTCCCACTGACAGATGTGCCTACAGGCTTCAAGAGAGGAAACAAAACAAAACTAATAGAGAGTGGATAAAGATTCAAGAAAAAAAAAGACTGTTCTTCACAATTCTAACCCTGATCTGCTTTATGGCCCATTTCAGTGCCTCAGTTTCCCTGTCTGTAAAACGAAGAAAGAAATCTACTGATTAGATAAATGTCAGACTAAGATAATGATATCATTACTGCTACCATTAAACGTTCAGTGGTAGCCACTAACCACTTAGGAAAAAAAAAGCAAAATAAACCCTGAACACATTTACTATGTGTTTTTTCAGCTCCAGCTGTAACCAGAGCATAACTGTGTTAGTGTAGGCACAAGTGTAATAGTACAACGTAAGTTGGGTAGGCACCTACCTTGGGAAATACACTCCTCATCTACTCAGCAGG
>NW_008825100.1:2138963-2148177 GCF_000699105.1 Pygoscelis adeliae
TGGCTCCTAATTTCAGTGCTCTGGGTCACTGTCTGGAACTACTACCGCTGTACTAACCTGAGATTGCTCTCCTAATTTAGATATGAATTAAGACAGTACCATCTACATTTTGATAGTACCAACCCACCTAAACTGTTACTACTTTAAACAAGATGTTTAAAGGCAATTAACAATTAGAAAGGACCAATAAAGCAAGGATGAGCTTTACAACAGAGTAGTCTTTAATACAAGCACTATGTTCCAGGCCCCATATAGGCACTCCCCACTGTGCCTGAGTTGTCTGCTTCACCACAGAGAAATCTGCTGATTGATCAGGATATTAAATAAAGCGCTGCTTTAGGTTACTGTTGGGAGCAGACGATTTAATCATCTTGGTTTAACAAGGCTTATAATCACAGCACATGGCAAAGGCAGGTTTAGTAAGAGAACAAATCCCAACTGGGACAAATGGGTCTTGGTACATAGTCTCATCCCAGTAACAGAAAAACTCACCAGGACGGTACAACGCTGCAGTAGTCTTAAACACCCCTGCCAGGGTCAGAGCCCCTTGGGGCTGAGCATCATGCCAACACCTAGGAAAACATAACCTTTCCCCCATGGGGCTCTCACCTGATTTGAGACTAGAGGCAAAATATGGAAGTGCAAACCATGTGGGGAAGGAAAAGTAGGAGAACAAGGATGAAAGACGTGCCCTGAATACCAGGAGTGGCTATTCTCCATCAGGGACTTTTCTAGGATCTCTTCTTTGTCTTTTAAATAAATAGGCTGATGTCTCAAACATTTTATCTCCCAGTTTAAGATACTCTATGTGTCAGGCTGTGCGCAGGGAGAAAGGAATGCAGTGCAAAGCTGTGTTTGACCTCCTGGCAGGGTTCCTCTGCCACTGGGTCCTGCCTAGGGATTCAAACCTGCACCACAGCATTTCTCCTGCTGTAGGGCCACTGCAGCATCTCTTCTGCTTGCACTGCCTGTCTGGCAATCACTGCTCAGGCAAACCAGCTGCGCTTGACATATGGTGTCCTGGGGCAGAGAAGTCTCAGTACTGCAAATAAGTGGGGAAAGGGCTAAGTTGCTGTGGTGTGTGAGAAGCTTTGCATGTAGCATACAGACCGCATGCTGAGCTAGGCACTCAGTATGCAAGACACAGCAGAGCTGAAATAAAAAGCCCAGGACATTTCCATCACTGTGTAATCTACCCATAACTGTATGGCTGATTTCTTCTACATGTCACAGCAGAAATGGATCCTGTGAGGGTTTTGAAGGGTGAAAGGCCAGTGACCTTACAGATTCACCAAAAGAGGCCATGGATAATGGCAATGAGAAGCTGTTTGTGGGGAGGCAAATAAATGGATGCTGAGCTCCAAGTCCCCTGGCAGACTGGTAGAGATAATGCAATAATAAACTAGAATGTATGTGCAAGCAGCACCAGACTTATGAAAAGCCCTTTCAGCATGTAACAACCTTGAGCTGTTCAAGAGAGAAGAGGAGCGACCTAAAAGACTCCAGGAGTGAGAGTCATGGGCAGAGTGAGGGGCAGAAGTGGTTGGGGACTTCACCTAAGAGCACCTTTTTAATGAAAAGTTCAGTTTCCCCCAAACTGAAGTTTTCTGTGAAAAATTGCTTGCTTTCTTATGTTTTTCTCCTAGTGTGGTGGCTCCCAGAATATGGCATCCCCTCATCCTGAACTTCCTTCTCTTCTGGTTTCCTGACACCTCATGCACTTTGAAAACCTGAGGAGGTAAGCAAGCAGAAACAATACCCCAAAATACATTTTGATTGTTTAAAGTTACTTTTTGCTGGAGGGAGAGGGAAATTAAAAAAAAAGAAAGTTTCATTTTGTGGTTCCACCCCCCCCCCCCTTTTCCTCCTTATTTGGGAAGGGAACTGTCTCAAGGTCAGAATGTTTTGTATGTTGCTGAAGCCAAAAATAAAAGCAATTTTCTCCATCCCTCAACACATGTCCCATCCAAAAAATTCCAAAAGGCAGGGAAGAAACAACAAGTAAAGAACTATCAAAACAAAGGGAGGAGAAAGGTAAAAGACCAATGGACAGGCCTGAAATATGTTTGTTTTGCATGTTTTTACATTTGAAGGACATTTTTGTTAAAAGGGAACCATAGCGTAACATAAAAGAAAGTTTATAGCTGTAGAAGTATACAGGAGTTTGAGCCAACCAGCTCTGTCTAAATGTGCCTGAAGGGTCACCCCAGCCTAGGCAATAGCTTCCAGAACTACAATCCAAAATCACAACTTTAAAAAACAAGCAAGAAGCTTTGTGTAAGAGTTCCCTATGAGGAATATGAAACAAAAGAAGCTGCTTAAAAGTCTCCTGTGAGCTAAAACACCATGTTTAGTCCTAAACAGTGCACAACCTCTCTTCCAAGGTCAGAAATACCAGAACTCTTCAGCCAAGTTGGTTAGGTAGGGCAGCTACCGAAACAAAGTACAGCCAAACGGGATATGCTAACAGAGCAAAGAGCTGCTGCAGAGCACAGCCATATGGAGCAGAGCTAGTAAAAGTAGTTTGTGGCATGGAGTAAGGTAGAGCTGCTGGAAGGAGTAGAGCTAGTGGGAATGACTAGCATGGAGAGGAGCAGCTAGCAGAAACAGGTCATGGTGCCAGATCAGCTCAACCTAAATTGGGCCTTGCTACCCAGCAAGACATAATAATCTCAAATCATGAGTGCAATTCATTACCAGAGGGGGAGAGTAACCAACTGGCTGAGCAGCTGCTCTGTGGAGAAAAACACAGTGAAATTGTTATAGTTATACTTTAGGAACTAGCTATCATTACCCTCTTCGTTGTCTGGCTAGGTTTTTTCTCACTTTAATGAAAATACCTTTTGTTGGCCATCAGTCAAAAGCAATATGAAAGAGGACTGATCACTCTGAGTGAAGGCGGGATCATGAAAAAGCTGTGAGGCCATGTGAGGAGATAATTGGGAGGAAAGATCAAGGGAAACAAATGGAGTAGAAAGGAATTACTATTTTGGACTCCTAAACCAATGTCTAAAATAGCATATTTATTTCGTAGTATAACAGACCCTTATTTCATTTTTAGATAGTCCCAATAAATCCTTTAAGACCTTTTCATACGGGGTAAAACTGGAGTAGCAATGACTTTGAGGGTTTAGAGCAGGGATTTGTGAATCAGACATCCTGACATGAACAGTTCTAGTCATGAAGCTTTCAGTGACCTTTGGCAAGTCGCTCAACATCAACCTTTTAGAAAACCCATAATCATGAGATGAAAGAAACCACAATAAGCAAGAAGTACTACTGTTATTGTTACTTCTTAAAGTTGCAGGGGAGAAAGCCTTCTGGCATTCCAGACTACGTTTATTCAAAGACCTTATTTTTCTCCATGTCCTTGGTGACGATTACTCATTCTAGCAACTGCTTTCAAAAAATTTACATATTTCTGGAGAAAACTCTACTTTATTTCTCTTCCTTCACCACTGCAGCTTTACTATTTTTGTAGGTCTAATCAGTAACAGACAAGCCTGATTCTTTCTCCTCCTTTGCCATGACAATGAGAGCCAATGATGGCTTTCAGAAACAATAAACTACACATCATATTTTCAGGGATGCTGACATGAAAACAATCCTGGGATAGAAACAGACAACAAGGATATGCTATATATGGAGGACAATTCTGCTCAAGCAAAACAGCAAATTTTAGCAGTGTGCCTAGGACTGATTTCCTTGCAGTTTGCTGCAAAGCAAATCCTGGATCAGAAAGACACTGAGTGGCCTGGCATGGTGGCTAGAGGTGCTCTGCACCACACAGGATTGGGCTCTTGCATCCTAACACATCTCACCCAACATTAGGTAATAAACTGAAGGTCTTGTCTGAAGACCCTACCTTATCATTATTTCCCCAACAGTCAACAGTAAGAGAGGGAAGTATCCAGGGTGCAATTCAGATCTTAGACAGACTGAGTCATTCTCTGAAGATGCCAGTGTCTCTCCATTGACTATAAAAGGAGACTATGCATTAGGCTCCTGACTTGGATGATTCAGTTACACTCCTAAAGACAGGCAGGATAAATCCAGACCATGGATAGTTGCATCTACCTACAGAGAACTAACTGTATCTTTATATCACCTTCTCCATTTCTTCATACTATGAATTATGTCCTATTCATCCACTATGAGGTAGATCCAAAACGTCAGAAAGTCAGTAGGATTTCAGAGGGTTTTCAGAATGCCTTCTTAGAGGTTCCTAAGCTCTCAGTAGGAATCCAAATATTTGCAGTTCAGGAAATAGAAAAACAGACCATCTGAAAGGACTAGGTCTTGAAGGACAGACCGTGCTCTAAACAAGAAAACCACTTTTTGGGGCACAAACAATTTTTTTTTTTTCAGTTCCTCTTCTCACTTCAGTAAGTTCAGAGATCAAGCTGGCTGATTCAGATTTCTTCAGATCCTATTTCCCAAGACAGCTGTGGAGCTCATCAAAGCGTTCTCACACTGCTCGTACATCAATGCTAAGTAAACTTGAGTTGGTAACTGAAGCTGGCCCCTGAAGTTTGATATCCCTAGCACTACTGCTCTGTGTGTAAATTAAAAAGTGATCACTATTATTTTTTAATCAGTGACTCTTTAAAAGCACAAAGAACAATTGTCTGCTTGGCTTAATAACTATATAGAGGAAGAAAGACACAAAGGTTGTTTCCAGATAATTTCAAGTTACACTTTAAATCAAATTATGAAGAGGATAGAGTATTGTTAATCAGCAACTCTTAAGGAATTTCCAGAGTAAATACCATTAAATGAAAATGTAATAATTTAAACCTATAGATCTTTGTGAAGAGTTTTGGCACAAAAAATACAAGATAATACTGGTCTATATTTAAAGAGCATTATCAGAAGTTTAGAACAGAGCTCCCTCTTTCTCACGTGAGTTTGAAGTATTTAAAGCAATTAACTTCTTAGGCTGATAGCCTGAGACATCTCTGCGGTGTTCTTACACCACACACTGATCACTGGTTACAGGGTGCAAATGTGATCACCTGGACAGAAACATAGAACCTACCTCTATACCAACAGCCATTGTCTGAACATGCTCAAATATCAGTGCCACATATTTGCACTCCTCACTTGGGAAGCTATGCTGTGGCCCTTCGAAGGGCAGATTTCTATGCCAGAGTCACCGGTAAAGAGGAAAAATGCATGCTGTTTCTTTCAGCTGTACTCTTTTTCCAAGAACCCTGTCCTGTTTGGTGTGGACAACCCTGAGCACACTGTCCATAAATGCCCCATGTCTTTGCAAGCTAAAGGAACTAGAGAAACATCCATATGAAATCACCAGAAACTGAAGAAATACATGGGCAATATTCTCCTTCCTAGCACGGCTGCCTTGTGTGGCAAATCCAGAACAATCTGGTCATTGAGTAATAGGGATTGTACAGCTGTGTAGGGTGCTCTTATTCTACTACTCTGCTGCCACCAGAGTATAGGGATACATATATAGCCAGTAGAAATCATCTGAAACTCCTGCATAATCCCATGCCACTGTGGGTTCAAATTAAGTGATGACAGTCCTTTTTTAACAGTTCAAAATAAGCAACTAAGTCACTCGGCAATCCTTGTGTTATTTAAATGGTCATGTCATTATTAATTCATTTCCTAATATCTTCAGGATACTAATCAGCACAAATATACCACCATTTTACTTTCAAATCAGTGTCAGTGTTGGTTAGTTGTTAGCCCTCTTCAGAAGATGAGTGGGGCTACAAATCTCTTCATTGCCTAGACTTGCACTCACATCGCCTGAAAATGTGCCAGTTCCTTTGGCAGGAAAAAAAGGAATGGAATGAAAATTGCTCTAAAGAAGCAGTTGCCAAGATCTTTTATTGCATGGTCTGTGATGAAGAGTGGATGGAAACAAACAAACAAAAAATCCTTTTACTACAAACGTACCATCCTTTACTGCATAAATAATACAGCAGACAAGTACTAAATAAGAGGCTGTTAGGGACATAACGTGGGTTTGGAAACACGTGCACATCTTACTGAGTTAGTCCTTCAGAGCTCTGTAGGTAGAAGTTGTATTGACAATACAGAAAAAAGTTGTATGGTCAATCAGAATTGTGTGGTGAGATATTTATACCAGGTAATAAACCAGGTGTAGACACTCTGGCCTCAACAATTGCTGGAAAGACAGGGTTAGTGAAAACAGAGGTATTTATCTCTCAGTCACAGATAACAAAACGTTGTTTTCTCCCCTGTTACATCCCATTGGGAGAAGGTTGCCAAGTAGTTTCACCAGTATTAACTCCTGAGTTCCTTCTTCATTAATTTTTGGGGACAATACAACCGTAGTTAGAAACTCTACTCACTATCAAGTAATACTTCAACCTTATGGCTGGTAAGGTCACATATACCTTCTAAGCTCAAAGTGCAGCAGTAACACTTTGAAAATGTAAACATGTAAGTGACAAATACTAACTGCATCTCATTACTTGATAAATTTACCAAAGGAGCTGTGAAAATTCTCTGGGATGCTTTGAGTTGTAATGTTTTAATTACTGATCTGTCAGTGGTAGCTATTTACAGGCTAAATCTGCTCAGATGGTGCACAGAGCATGTGATGTATTTTTGCAGGGTGCTGTGGCTGAAGTCATATGGTAGTATATATAATCTTGACTTGATTATGTTCTTTTTTCTTAGCTATTGTTTACAAATAAATCTCTTGTTTTACAAGACCCAGTGAAGGTATTATTGTAAACAAAGCATAAAAGGAGATACATAGTCTGATTTTTTTCTGTCTTTGAAACAAACTATGACAAGTTGGAAAACTACAGAATTTTGGAGAACTCTTCACTGCCTTAAAGTGATCAAAAGAACTGAGTGTATGTGTGCATGTGTGGGGGGATGTACAGACCTAATCCTCTAAAATCTTGTGTGAGAGCTAAATGAATCATGAACTGCCTCAAATATCCTAGCATTCTTCTGTAAATGGACTACATAGATCACATGCATCACATGAAGCGTTCAGTATTCTCAGTGTATGGAGACAGACAGATGTTGGCAGGACATATTTCCATACAAGTGATGTCAGGATCATGCCCTGATCTGTTTTCTCGGCCAGTAAAAGTCAGACACATTACAAGTTAAAGTGCTTGGTTATGAAGAAAGACAGCCTTTCCTCTGCAGTACTTTGCAGTCTCCCACAACAATGGCAGCTGGTAAATGTAACAATATCAGTATGGCCACATGGCCTTTTTATCCATCACCAGAGGCAGATAACCACACAAGGAAACCAAAGCTATGTCCATTAATGTATCTGGGCATGAAGCCAACAGAACACAGATCCACAAGTTTAGAGAAATCCAGGTGAACCTGACACTGGTCTAGCTTGACCTTTTCAATAACCAAGAGGATCTGAGACATTACTACAGCTGGTATGGCAACAGTCCTAGCTTTCTTAGTGCGTGCCTACCCTCTTGCTGTTTACCACTGGTCTTCAGCTGGCATGAGAGGCCTGTTCCATTTTGCCATGCAGAGCCACCCCAGCTAACTCAAGGCTTTGTACATAGCCAAGAAACTCCAGCAGCACACACAGTACCTCTACATCCACCTATTTTCCAGCTCTTCCTTTACAGGCAACCATCACAACCAAACTGAAGCAAGAAGGAAGCAGCACCAGCAGTGACCCTGAGAGAATCATGTGAATCCGTGGAGAAAAAGGCTGCCTGTCGCACTAAGTGTTGGTGTGTATGTATGGAAATGATGGAAAGACTGAGAATTTCCATGAGAAGGAATGAAGCCTGCAGAATAAGAGTAGCGGTTTGACTATTTTGCCATGAAAGTGCTTTAGAATACCAAGTTCAAGGCTTGCACAGACCATTTCAATAATGCATCCGATGGGTCTCCATTTTCCTTCTACTTTAATACGTATACTTCAGGCTTTACTACTTCACTTGAATGAGTTTATGGAGTGAGAGAATTCAGACAAAATTCTTGCCCATATGAAACAAAGGGGATGGGGGAGGCAATGGGGTGACGAACAGCGTTATAAACTTACTTCAGCTATTTCTAAGACTGCTTGGTAACATCTGCTCATTGTACAACCCTTATGCTACCCTTGCTGTTTCACAGTGTTGCTGTTCAAGGGGGCAAAGGGAACATATTGAAGTGAAGAGATGCATGCAGAGGCAGACAGGGTAAATCAGGATGTAACAGTGGAAAACAGTGGAAACTGGAGACAACATGAGAACAATTTCAAATCTCAACAGTAATGGAAATGGTGTTAATTTGCTGGTAAATAGTCTGGAGAAGGGGAAGACCCAGAGCAGGGAGCAGCAAAAAGGAAAAGCTACCAAAAATGGGCTGAAGCATCTGCAGCAATTACAGAATATCAGTATGAACGTCAAAGGGATTTTCTTCCTCCCTTGCAGGACAGAGTCTCAGCACTTCCTCCCACAGCTGTGTTCTAAAAGGATCAAACAGCGCAGCTCTTCCCTATCTGAAATGATTCAGATAGGGAAGTTCTAAAAAACAACTGAAGCAATGAAGTATTTTACACACTTGGCAACCCAACATTCCTATAATGATCCTAAATACTTTTGGTGTTAAAAGAATTCCTTGTCAGTTCCTGCCTGCATAGAGCCTCATAACAGCTCACAAATTGTCTTATCTGCTATCCCTTTTGTGTGAATGGTGCTCCATTTCCTGTGAAATGGTGCTCCATTTCCTGCAAATGCAGTTTCACGCCATTTATTTTCTTTCCTTCTTTAAAATGCTATATATTCATAACTCACTGTCCTTAGCACACCATTATTTACCTTGGTTCACATGTGCAAATTGATGTAATTGTATTAATACAGAGATGTAATAGCAAATAATCTTGTAAAATGTCTGATGGTGTGAGGTAGTGATTACTTTTAATGACATTTTATAGCATAACATTTCTTACATTAATATTGTAACTTGGCAATCCACAGTGTTTATTTAAACTTTATTTTTTTACAGCACAACATGTTATGACATGACTGTAAGGATGCCTGACTTTCTATCTTTCTATCTTAGAATAAAATTTTTTTTTTTTTCTTTTAATCCATCATTTTCAGTGATGGATTCCTGGTTAACGGGCGAGGTCCCGGACAACTGGAGGCTTGCCAATGTAACGCTCATCTACAAGAAGGGCCGGAAGGAGGATTTGGGGAACTACAGGCCTGTCAGCCTGACCTCGGTGCCGGGGAAGATT
>NW_008825100.1:2149267-2174538 GCF_000699105.1 Pygoscelis adeliae
AGGCTGCCCAGGGAAGTGGTTGAGTCACCATCCCTGGAAGTATTTAAAAGACGGGTAGATGAGGCGCTGAGGGACATGGTTTAGTGGGCATGGTGGTGTTGGGTTGACGGTTGGACTCGATGATCTTGGAGGTCTCTTCCAATCTTAATGATTCTATGATTCTAATGTTTTCAGGTTTTGTGCAGTTCAAACTGAAACCTAGCTAGAATCAAAAGGATTTCCTTGACAGTGGGAAACTATCTGAGAACATAGCCCTGACCTGCCAGTAATGCATACAGTGTGTACTCTGGCCTTGCAAATGGTGCAGAATACACCAGGAGTGACATGAATGAGCCCTGTTTAACACAGCTTAATCCTTAAATCCAGTCCAAAAGGCACACACTTAGCCTGCATAAAGCCTTCATCCAGCTAACCAGTTTTGCAAGACTTCCCTATGAATGCTTGATATTGCGTGCCTAAATACTTGATCTCTGGCAAGACTAACTAGAGTAGTTAGGTGAGGAATAATTGATCTCTCAAGATTCATAAGAATCTCTTCTTGGAGATGCGTCTTTACCAAAAGCTATTAATGCTGTTAATGGCAGACTGAGAGGATGCAAAACAATCCTGGAGCCTGTAATAAGAACATGCAACACAACAAAACCTGTCCCTATTCACATCTGTTTTTAAGACAAGATCGATACAGAACAGCTGACATGAAGAGAAAGGTATAGATGAACAAGTGAGGGGGTGTAAGTTCTGACACAGAGATCATCTTTCACCAGAATTTTTACTGTATTGGCCAACAGCTGGAGAGGGTGAGCCATGGAATATCCTGATAGGGAAAACTGCATCTGTGAGAACATGCTTAATTTTGAGCTGGGTAGAAAGGGAAAAGGAGCATCTTCTGTACAGAAACTACACTATATCATTACTTGTCTAGAAGACACCAAAGTCGAATAAACTCAGGGCTCTCCTATCAGGATTTGTTCTCCCACGTCTTTTCATTTCAGACTTGAACCAGGAAGAACTTAGTTAAAGGTTATTCAATTTTGAAAAGGCAACAGATTATTATAGATAAATGTTACTTATGATTAGTGACAACACACAGGTAGACAGCTTCACCTGCCAACTGATGGGCATTTAATAAAATAAGCATAAGAGGAATTGCATGACAGATATATAGGAGGTGATTATTTAAAGAAAAAAAAAAACATCAACATATTCAGATATCTTCCTCCTCCTCATGGAATCTACACTTCATATTTCTGTTTAGCTGATAATTTCATTTACGAGTTAAAAAGCATTTATCTTGAATAGTACAGATGTTTAGTGAACAGAATGATTCATCTCTTCCTCTCTACTTTCTAAGTAGGACAAAGAGATGCTTCCAGTGTGTGCTAGGACAGAAACATGTCTGTCATTAAGTTGTTGCTTCCCAGATAATAACTACCCATTAAGAGAAAAATTTTGAAAGATTGCTGCCAACAGAACTCACGCAGAGTGATGCTCTCTAAAGTGATTGTATTCCAGTGACGCTTCCTGCTTGTTTCTTTTCCTCTCACCAAAAGTCACAGTACATACAAAAGACCTCTTCCTTTTGAAAATCAGTGACACAGCCTCATTACCTTGTATATGTGGGAAGTAAAAGTCTGAATGGGTTTCATGAATGAACCTCACAAACACTTCTACTGATTTCAGAAGATGTAAGAGAGAAAGTTTTGGGTTGGAAAGATTGTACAAAAGTGTAAATCACCCTAGGGGATGAGGAATACCTAAGATAATATGGATTCTTATTGACATTATATACCACAATTGGAAAAAACATAATAACATCAGAATTTACAACCCTTGATTGTATTAACTTCATATAGTTTGCAGAGAGTATTCTAACTGAATTCCAAGTACATGTTCTATTTAATATATAGCTTATGAATTTCATTACCATGCAGTATGTTTGCTGACATGTAATGAAAGTGCAGTTGCTTAAATTAAGCATCTGATACATTCAATCCCAGTTTTAGTTATATATATGGCATGAATATTTGTGTGGTTTTATAGGAAAAACTGAGCAGGTAGAAATTCTGGCAAACTTTTCAAGACTGCCGAAGAAATGGTCATACATATTTGCAAAGGATATCTACAGCTGCAGTTCTGTCTGTGCTGGTGGACTTCAACTATGGCACTAACAGGACCACAAATTTGCATGTTGAATAAAAGTCGCCTGTCTCCTGTCCTTGCTGGTTCATGTCTATTTTGCATGTGAAAGCTTTGTCACTCCATCTCCACCTCATTTTTCACTTGGAGGAAGGCAGTGACATAAAGAACCCCAAGGACATTAGAATGCTCCATAAACATGATTAGAGCATTCAGCCTCTTCATTTAAAGCAAGTACCATCTTGCTACCAACATCTGCTTTGGGCTGTAATGAGGCCCTTAAAGAAACCACACCATCCTGAATGAGCAGAGTCCTGTAACATCTGTTGATTGTGCTTGCATATTTGGCAGCTACAAACATGGCATCTCATACTTACTCTCAATTACGCTATTATGCTGGTATTCAAATGGATTCCTTTAGGAGAGGAAAGTTATTCACCTGGAGCCTGAGTTCTCGAGGTAAGCCTGTACCATATAAACTGTATTTCTGTGAGGTGGGCTCTGCACGTTGGGGTGTGCAGTTCATTTGAGCCAGCAAACTCATAGCACAGGTCTGTGGACGCCATAAGTGGTAATAATGCAGAGATCATCTAAACACCACCACTAAAAGGTCTGGATCTGTATTGTTTCCACATAGGAAGGTGAAATACATCACAGTTCAATTGCTTTTTACACTTGAAATTCTCCTCTCTGTTAAACATCACTTTGTCAAGAACAGTAGAGTACCTACAGCTAATTGCTCACTTGTGAAAAATTAACCACTGAAAATAGTGTCGCAGTCTTGCGGGGAATGGACTGATCAATAATCAATGTACTGACTGATGATTTCCAACATGAAACCAAGGTACTGAAAGGCACATTAGGATTTTAGCATATTTCTAGCATAGATAGAGCTGCATGTGAAATCTTGGTTATGGCAATATCGTCTAGATGAGTCACCAAACAAACCTCATGGCTGCAAAGAAAGGACCATTCTTTATCTCCTTTAGTAATGATATTACCTGTTGAACATCCTGCTGGAAAACACAGAGCTGCAGCCTTTGATGTAGCCGGACCTTTCTGTGTTGCCAGATGCTCTCTAGGCGCCGCTGGTGATGCAGGACTTCATGTACCACATCCAACACCTGGTGAACAGCCTTGGAGTAGTTTGCAGTAGCAGTGAGGGATTCAGAATTCCCAGGGCTCAAGGGACGCTGTAGGACATCCAGCAAGGCTTTTCCATCCTGGCTCACCTGAGTGAAGAAATAGGTCTACTTCACTACACGTATACTTAAACATCCAATAGCTGACCAAGAACAGTCTAGCTCATTCTTTTTCCCCTGTGTGTTTTCCTTATTTTAGTCAAAAAGGAAGAAAGACCTCATAACATCTCTTTTTGACTTGTACTTACACATTCAGCACTTGCCTTCGCTTCCTAGTGGGCCTGCTGTGTCACTCAGCAGGAGCACAGATACTGCACTGCTGGGGCTTGATACATAGAGACAGAGATCCCAAGGCTATATTACATTCTGACATTTGGGCACTGAAAATTCTTGACATATACTAGTTGATGACAGGTGGCATTTGCAATAGCGGGCCTATTTTTGTGAGGGGGTGGTATTTTAAGAAAACCACAGATGGCAGAGTCATTCATATTCTGTATGATAAGGGAGAGTCCTTTCTTTGTAGGATTACTAAGTATGTATATACTTTGAGAAGTGTGACATTCCAATTCTGTATTTCATTCAGTGGCAGTGAAAAATAAATTAGTATATGATAGTGATTCTTTTCTTTCCCAGGAACAGCTTAGAGGAACCTATAGTCTCCATTTCCAATGGGCTACAACGTTTGTTGGCAAATGCAAAGCCCTCTGCACACATGTAACCTTTTTTGAGCATATTAAAACACATTTGCAGATGCAGAGGCATTTGGGCATTAAAAAAAACAGAATGCCAGATTCTTTAACACCAGATCTTTTCCTGGAACATCCTGGAGCATTTTCATATTGCAGGGGCAAAATGAAAAATGGAACCATAAAAACCAAACTGTTATTAACAAGTGTGTGCATGCACTGGTTCTCGAAAAATGGCTTTTTGAAATATTTTTCAGTTGCAGATTGCAAAGTTAAAATATTTTGTTCAACAGAAGTGGTAAATGAGGACATTATTAGAATCCCTCACCTCTTCCCAGCCCACTTTTCTCTTTTCCCTCTGAAACAAACTGCAGTGAAAATGACAAGATCCTCTGAAAAGTGTTTTTATTTCTATGCAATCACAATCACCAACCTTGCTAGAGAATGGCTTAATGAATGTTTTTCATCCAGTTTAAATTTTGAACATTATCTGTCAAAGTTAAAACACTTCTCAAACATTTCCAAGTCCATTTATTTCTGTATTAAAAGTTGCTTGTTCAAATGTAGCAAATATCCTTTAATACCCAAACCTGTGTCTTTTGGCAAGCCATGCCACATCCCAGTCTGTTGTAGCAGTGTGTATCTGGTGCATTTTCAGAGAAATCAAGAGAATTTAATCAAGAGAATTTTCTTTGAGATTTATACTGGCAAAAGTGGAAGTCAAATGTCATCATGTTATGTGACTATTAGGTGGGCTTACGCAGATCCCTGGAGGTTTTTTAAATATTCAGGGCAATTTGGAATTAGATCAGGAAATAACCGGAGAGTCCATAGGGAGTGGCTTTCCATACTCAAACTCAGTTGCTGCTGAAGACCAGCTGGAACAATTTGCACATGCTGGAGCCTGCTGGGGTCACAGAGGGAACGATTGTACTCGCCAACAGCAGCGGATAGTGGTGATATGAGGGAGGATTTTAGGAGGAAGCACTGAGGCACAGGTGTTACCTTGGCAACATCATGGAGGTGGCAATAGCTGCTAGGCAGGAAGAAGCAGCTTCTGGCACAACTTTGTGCCATAATATAGACCTATTCATACCTACACCATCTCCCAAGTGCAGGCCCTGCATGTCAGTTTTTTGCCTCCCAGAGGTATAATCCTGCAATTCTTCCATTTTGAGGGGTCACATCCTTGGGTGAAATATTCTGTATGCTAATCATGAGCGATCAAAACACCAGACTAAATTCAGTTGTCTTAGAAAAAAGCGCTCTTCCAGAGCTGACTAGTGGGTGAATACGGCCAACAAGGCCTTTACAATAAGAAGTCTCAGTGGCAGGAGCAATGCAGAACAAAAAGATTATTTCAAAGGCAGCAGTTTATATGCCCCTGCTTCATCTGAAGTGGAGACAGGACAATATTCTCCCAGATTTGTGGTGTGAGGTAAAGAGCAAATACACTTCTGCATTCTCTCTTACTCCTTTTTCTTCTATAGGAATTAGGCTTTTATCTATTGCAGGATAATTTGTTCCTGTTGTCTGTCTAAAAAGCCTCAGAGATTACAAGTTATGATTTTTCCCTGATGGGCACAGACTTCCAGTTATTCTCTGCACAGCCAGAGAAAAACACCAGACTTCAAGTGCTTGTGTTGTCCTGCTAATAATCATTAACACAAATCAGAGGCTATTAGAAGTGTTCTGCTCTCCAATTTACACGCTTGCCTGGTCATGCTGGAGTAAATACATGTCAAGCAGCACAGTGACAATCAGGTAACCAGTGGTACTCAGTATTCACATGGATTACATACATATTCCAGAATTTCCTATCTTCTGCAGTTCTGAAGTTCTTTGGCTTAAAAAGTTTCTTTTCTGAAAATATTTTTGTTGTGAATATTACTGCATTCCCAATCAATGGGCATAGAAGATTTGTGCTCTCAGAGTTCACCAATGAACAGATTTCAGAAAGGAAGGGGACAGCTTCACAAATGGAGAAGCTACCTACTGTGCTCTTTCAGTCATTTCCTTGTGCTCCTTATAACTGCAAAAATAAATCACGAAATCTCTTTTCATGTGAATCTTTTGAATATTTCAAGGACTGTGCAAGGAGACAAGCATCAACAACCCAGCTTAGTTGCACCACTTCACTTACATCTCACTTACGATGTATTTTTAAGAAGTATTGCAAAAGTCTTAAACTGAATGGACCTGCACCCAGCATGACTTTCAGTCCCTGTAAGGTGTAAGTGCCAGTGCTGCATTTGTCAAAGCAAATTTGACCATTTCTCACTTATTTTGAAAAGTACAGAATTGCTGCTGGACTCTCTGGGAAGGTTTAACTCACCACCTGACACAACACACACATACACTCCTGTCATATGGTGATATTCCTGCATTTTCACTTCATGGCAGGAGAAGGGCTAGGATGGGCAGTATGCAAATGCCTCTGTAAGAAGTTATGGGACCTTGGGTGAACCAAAAAATAGATTTTGTTGTGCTAGTGGAATAATTTTCACGGTTGCTGTATACATAGCTAGGGAGCAAGTTAAAATCTGTAGATACCCTAGATACCCTATATAGTGGGTCAGAAAGTCCTCCAAAGCCTTGCAAGTGACTAGACTAATGGTGCCATCTGTGAAACAGCTACAATTTGCACTAGGAAAAAAAATGTGTCTTTAGAGCAAATATATCATGCCTCTGGGAACAGAGAGTAAAGTGCAGTTAATCCAGCCACACTGAACAAGATGCTCTTACCATAAACCAGGCTCAAGCCTGGCTGGATAAAACCTTTCTCTCTCTCCCTCCTTGTCTTTACCAGATCAGTACAGTCCTCAGTAGGGGTGTCCCAAGTTTGTCTTCTGCTGTTCATCCACTAGAAACACTGGTGGGGCAACATAAACACACCCTGGCTAGAGACATCTAGAGGAAATCTTTTTGCAAGAAGGGAACCTGCCAAAGGCATACATCCTGTGTATCTCCTCCCTCCAGCACTGTTCTACCCAAAGTAAAAGCAAGAGCACCACTTGATTCTCAGAAGAAGGAAGAAGGCCTGTGCTGCCAGCAGCTTGGCTTATATATAAGCCTCCCCTCCTCGGGGAGGATTGCTTAGCTGTGGGTTGCGTATCAGGCCCATGATCTCTGCCTCCGCTATTTCTGAGCTTCACTCAAGTGCAATAAAGGAAAGAAGGCAAATAATTATGGCTACAATCATGGCAAGATGGAAAAAAAGAGTCTCCCTAAGATTCTTTGGGCGTCTGTTCTTAGGTTCCTGCAGTGAATCTGAACTGCTTTGTTATAGTCCTATATGCTATTAAATGTTAATTAATACCCTATTAAACATCCATATTAAATGGTTACTCCAAGGAACATTCATTCTATTCCAAATCTCCTGCAATTATAGAAATAGAAACCGAGATTTTCAATGACTCTGCAGGAAAAGAAAGGGAAAAAAAAGCTACAATTCTCATCCCACCATAGAGAGCTCTGAGGGAAGAAACATTATTTTCTGTGGGCAAGAGGCATTATCTAGATTGGAGAAATAGGCATGTAGATATAGGAGGTAGGACTCCTAAGTCTAATCCAGGCTTTTCAGCTCACCAAGTAGCTGTGGGAAAAGGGATGAACATTTCCGAAATAACAGACTAACCTTTCTGGCAATTCTACACACTGCTTAAAAATTTACTTAGTAAAATAATATAGAAATGTTTTAAACAGCTGTCTGCAACAAGTTAGAGCTTTCTGAGGAAGCATTAGCAAAACCAATATGCATGTTAAAGGTTGCTTTTGGTAATGAGTTTTAAATGAATTTTCATTTCACAAAAAGTAAGATTGGGGCTGATAAACAAAATGCCAGTTTCAAACATTATTATTTTTTATTTAATCACAATTTGACTTAATTTTTAGAAATAATTTTTAAATGCAATAAAAAACCCCTTAGTTTCACTTGACTAGGCACTTGTATAAAATTCACAGTTGCAACTAGAGGTCAACAGGACTGTTCTGTGTTTGCTCACAAAATCCACTGTTCCTGAGAAGCCTGAGTATTGAATAAGGAATTGTCCATTGTCATTGCAACCCAGATTTCTTCATTCTAATTGACTAACTCCCAAATTCTTGCAGGTGTTCGGAAAATAAGAGGTATCTATTTAACATTCCTTACATTCATCATCAAGGTATCTGCACAACTTCACTGTGTATGCCTGAGTGCCTACCACCAAGCCTAGATTAGCAAATCCTTTTCTCTTCTATTTTATACTACAGATTCTTCGAAGAACATGATGACCAGAGCAAGGGCTGAGCATGGAGGAGAGTTCTGTTCTGTTCTGAAGTCTTCACTTAGTAACTTACTAAGTATAGCAAGCACTACCACAGTCCTCCGGTCCAGCTTGGAAAACCCTGCAAGGAGCAAAATCCCTTGATACCCAGAAAGACAGTCAAGCACAGCACAGTACAGGGAAATGAAAAATACAACTAAACCCAAGCATTCAAGTGATCCGCAGATTACTTTCCAACAAGCTTGAGCCCTGGAGACATGAATAACAGAATAGAATGGATAATGTACATAGCTTCCCACCCCCAGGGTAATTTGCAGGTCAGCGCATGCCTGGGGTAAACATCTAGACTAGCCTCATTCCTAAAAGGACTCCTCCCAGATGCCAGAGAGGTCCTGCAGCCTTCTTGCAAAATAAAGTGGACTGAACACAGACCCTGGCCTGCACAGTCAGATGCACTGAATGTTGGCTGTTTGTCGGTAGCTTCTATTTCATGCTGCAGTCTGGATGGGGGAAAAAAAAAAGTGAAGAATTTTATGGGTTTTTTGACAAAATGCCAGAGAATATGTTTTAGTCTTAGCATCCTTATCACCCTCTTTTAAAGGAAAAAACCACATACCCTATTTAGGTCTGAGATATTTGACAACAGTATGTACAAACACATTTGACATGGCGCTTAGGGACATGGTTTAGTGGTGGACTGGCAGTGTCAGGTTAATGGTTGGACTCGATGATCTTAAGGGTCTTTTCCAACCTAAATGATTCTATGATTCTATTTAAAGCACAGTCTCTGGCAGCATTCATTGTAATGAGGACCTGACATCTCTGTGACTTTGTATATGGAAGGAAAAAGCCTTTGGCACCCTTGAATGAGCCAGGACTCATTCACAGAAGGAAAGCAACAGGAGTAAAGCTACTGGGGGCTTAAAGAGGTTCCCTGTTCAACAAAGGCAGTGAAGTGGCTCTTCTCTGGGGTACCAACACTAGCTCTAGATTTCATTTCTATATAGGGTTGTCCGCCAGATTGTCCTGTTGGGCCTTTACAAGCACATGTCTAGGAGTCACCTCCTACAGCCTGGGATTAGATCTGGCTCCTTCTTTGAAAAAGTTGCAGAAATGGAAAGCAGAACCTGTCTCATTTAGAAAAGCTAAGCTCCAAAATGCAGACAAATATCTGTTATCGCTTAACAGATGCTCACATTCTTCTCTGGGAAGCACATACCTCTGTGTAGGCCTGTGTTACTTGTTCATACAGGGTTTGATGATGATGGATGGCCAGTTCCAGGTCTTGCATTTCTGAGGGCAGGCCTCCCTCACTGCACATTTTGCACCAAGCATCCACACCTGAAAGGAACTGAAACAATTCCAGGAACAATGAGCAACAGTGACACAGAACAACATCTCATCAACATTAGAAAACTTTGTAGAGTGCCATAGCCGATTGCAGCATGGACTGTGGAAAACATAACAGTTATAAAGGAGTCCTTTTGGGCACCCTGGAACAGCGCATTCCTGTTACCTCCTCAGTACTTGTAGAACACCTAGATCCAAAGGAATGGTTTCTGTTTCTTCTGGATTAAAAAGAAATGCTCCTTTAACCAGGCTCAGAAAAGACCCATTCTAAGGGTCTTTACATACCACGGAGGGAGGCTACAACGTTGCATTCCAAAAAGGAAGGCTGCAACATGTTTAGAAAAAAACATCAGCGTGAAGCACAAAAGGACACAGTTACAGCTCCAGCTGTATTTGGCATTGTCTCAGCTGTCAATCTTCCCTCAGTCTCTTACCTGTCCTTAACAGTACTAATTTAGGCAATAGAAAACACCCATTAAAATCAATGCTGACATTCATTTCAGTGAAAGGCAGATAGTTTGTATTCAAGCGGTTTCCAACCCAGAGCCAGCTCAGTGGGATTGCTAATAGGATACCAAGGCTCTAAACCCCTGGGTCACACATTTGATTCTGGCCCAGGTCAGCAGTGATCAGATACCATTACCATCTGACAGCTGCTAAGCAGCCAATGCAAAACGAGCTGCTGGTCTCAGTCCAGTTCCTGGTGGGCAGACATCCACGAAAAGGGAGAAAAAAAATCATTGCCATTGCAATTGATACGGTTTAGCACCTTGGTTGGAAGCCTTAACAGCCAGCCAGAAACTGAATGGCTTCGGGAAGCAGAGGGGTGGAAAAAAATATTTTTCCACCCTTAAAGGCCTGCAGAGCAGTGCTGATGCACTTTGGCAGAACAAATTGGGGAAGCCCTCCTGGGTGCTGCCTGTTCTGTAAAAGAAAAGAGGAATTTAGTCTCTAAGGTTCCCATCCGGTTTTTCTTTTGTCCTGGTTTTGGCTAGGATAGAGTTAATTTTCTTTCTAGTAGCTGGTATACTACTGTGTTTTAGATTTAGGATGAGAATAATGCTGATAACACACTGATATTTTAGTTGTTGCTGAGCAGTGCTTACACAGAGTCAAGGCCTTTTCTGCTTCTCACCCCGCTCCACCAGCGAGGAGGCTGAGGGTGCACAAGAAGCTGGGAAGGGGACACAGCCGGGACAGCTGACCCCAAATGACCAGAGGGATATTCCACACCATATGACGTCATGCTCAGCATATAAACTAGGGGAAAAGCTGGCCAGGGGTCTGCTGCTCAGGAACTGGCTGGGCATCAGTCAGCAGGTGGTGAGCAATTGCATTGTGCATCACTTATTTTGTGTATTCTTTTATCATTATTATCATTTTCCCTTTCTTTTCTGTCCTATTAAACTCTACCTCAGCCCATGAGTTTTACCTTTTTTTTTTTCCGATTCTCTCCCCCATCCCACTGCGGGGGAGTGAGCGAACGGCTATGTGGTGTTTAGCTGTCTGCCAGGTTGAACTACAACATCTTTTAAGCAGGGCTTACTTCAATGACACAGCTCATATGTTCATATTTTGTCCATACTAGCTGCCTAATGCCACCTCATTACTTCTTATTAATATTTTCTCTTTCTCCATCCTTCTGTTAAACCAGCCTGCCATACTTTGGGGCTATTTATAAAAAAGAACAGCTAATTATACAACAGATGCAGTGCCCTGTAGGGTGAATGTATAATGCCACAAAACCACACCCAGGATCACAGCTTTATCCACTCCTGAAGTGTTCACCTGTGGCTTGTTAGTGAAGCACTCATTCACAGCACGAAGGGCTGTGAGATTCAAAGCCAGAATTTCAATTCAACTCTGGCATCAGCATCCTTTTTTATTAGCAGTGTAAAGCTATTCACCATGCTGCTGTGTAATCAAGCCTATAATGTGTTTGCATTGTAAACATTTCTTTTCAGTGCACAAAGATTCAGTGACAAAGATGAATTCCTAAATGTTCATGTCTACAAAGTACAAATCTACCAGTGAAAACTGTGCTTTCTAGAAGACTGGAGGCAAGGATGGCAGGTTCTCTTGTGTTGGTTTGACTCCTGATTTGTTGAATCTCTTCAGATGAAATCCCCAAACACCCTTGTATAAAGCTGAAGTCATCATATTTTGTGCCAAGGCAGTGGAATTCACATAATTTCCTATGCAGTTTTAAGAGCACGGAGTTGAGATCAATCCCTTTTGGGGCTGTTACATGAACCTCTTGGTCAAAACAGTGAACAGAAGACCTTCACACCTTGTAGATCAGTGTTCCTGCTGCTGGAATCACACTGTTATGGCTCTTATCAAAACTGTTGAATTCCACCCATTTTAGTACAAGCTTTTATAGTCATGTTACTCATATACTGCCATAGCCCCAGACTGTGATTTGCACAGTAGGTGGGAGAAGTCTCAAGAAGATCCTATGCACATAACCAGATTTCCACCTTGTTGTCTCGCATCTATCTTTCTTTTGTATACCTATCGTATATAGACAATATCACATCAACAATTACATCAGTGATTTCACTTCTGCCACTAGCAGGAGCAGTTGACATCATCTGGTTTAAAAAGTTTTAAGAAATGGAGCCTGTCAGTGTTTTACTCTGATACCCTGAAACAGTGCATGGTGGTCTGTGCTGTGTGTGTAGATTCACGTAGGGAGAGCAAATGTTTTTTTAAGGATTTTTGCAAAGTGTTAGTTCATACCATGGGACTATTGATTTGGGTCTTTTGAAAAAAGCAGCTATGTTAATTTTTATTATTTGTCACACGCTGTGACACTGCAGGCACAAAAAACTTTATTAACTGTAATCCTTCATGCTAGAAACATATTCATATCACAAAAATCACCATTTGACTGAGTTGAAAAAAGATGCATTTAAAATTGTATATTGCTAACTGTTAGGTTGGAACAGGAGCTGTTACTGTCCACTGGATACTCAATACCATTTAAATTAACTGCTTAAATTTCTAGTTAGCCCATAGACTACAATAGCTCCTACTGGGAACATAAAAGCTGCTTAAATATGATTTGAAATGACAGGCTCCAATAATTATCCACGTTTTTCAAGACTTCAGGAAAGATTAAGAAAAATTTCTCCTAAAAAATAAAAAAGTCCCTAAGGTACCTTTGTGCCTCTGATCCAATCCAAAAGTAACTTAAAGTAATGACCTACGCTTACTCCTGACTCACAACCTATTCACCTAAGTTGCAAATTCTGTATTAGGTCAGGTAATAATGTATTCTCAGACCACTTCTTACTAGCTTTCCTCAGGGACTGCTATGCTGTATCACATGGTTTCTCCAAAACACAGCTCGGACATTTTATAGTCCATATTTCTCCACATTTTTTGCACAGTCCTTGCTTATGGCTTGCTAGGCCTCTGCGTGGAAGCTGCAGGCTAACCAGCGTGGTTCTCCTAGGCCCTGGAGAAATTAAAACCAAACTCTAGTGTACTTTAATGCTGCAGAACGGCTGTGGGGAAAGATGGGAAGGCAGCCATGAAATTGTTTCCCTCAGTGACCTATAATATCTCTTGATGCCCTGAATTTTTTGTATGAGGCTAATTGTGAATTTCCTGTTGTTGTTTCTGGAATTTCCCTGTCTAATGCAGGAGTTGTCTTGGTCTTATCCCTGCATCTTATAGATATCATCAGGCTTTTCCTTTCCTCCCTTTCCTCAAATTCTTCCTCCCCTTTTTTCTTTTCCTCTCTCTTTCATTTCCTTCCCTCAAATAGGGGAGTTCAGGATGTGCTTAGAGAGATCCAGGCAGAGATGAGAACAGTAGTCTTCTTGGTTGTGGAGTAAGGTAATATGAAACAAATGGTGAGGGGTCAGTCTTCAGAGAATCAGCATAAAAGTCTAGTGTGTGCACCTAAGACCTGCTACCTTAAATAGTAATTCTGCTTGTGTACTTCTGAGGGTAGACTCTGACCCAGAATTAATGGTTGAGATCTCGGCTGATTGAAGACATTAACTTGTTCATTCTGACAGGCTCTGTAGAGTGAGCATCCTATGAATACTTCAGCACACTTTCAGAGATTACATCCAAGAAAGGGGGGACACCTGGTATGCCTGCTTCCCGATCTGACAGTTAGGGGGCCAGAACCTCATCTGGTGTAAATCAGCACAGTTCTCTTGAAATCACAGTGAGATAAGGCATGCTCTCCTATGTTCTCTTGCAACTTTGAATAGCCTCAGACATACTTAAAGATACAGAAGCAGATTCTCTTTCGTACTAGAAAATCTCCATGCTAGCATGAGAAAGGGAGGGGAAAAAAACAAAAAAGTGAAAAGAAGAAAAAAAGAACCCAACCCCAAGATACTTGTAGCAGGTAGAATTAAGGGACATTTAGGAAACACCTCCACTGAATATCCTGAGTTGCACCTTGACCTGGACATAGTGGTTGTTTAGAGTTTAGTTTACTGGCTTTTGATCAAACACATGTGCTGAAGGAAGCCTGGCTGGAGGCTAAGTTGGCAAGATTTGTCTTTTCTTTCTTTCCTTTCCTTCCTTTTCTTCCTTTTCCTTTCTTTGCTCTTTTCTTGATGATGGTTTAGTATGTAGAAATCGTGTTTAAAAAAATTAAGGAAGACACATGCGTGCACACAAACACACACACAAAAAAAAGACGAAAAAGAAAGAAACAAAGCAAAAAAAAAAAAAAGTGCTTTGATCCAGGAACTCATTCAGCCAAGTTCCATTCAACATGCCACATGTATCTGCTATAAGATCCAGGAAAGCAATGTGATTCTGAGGCACATAAAGACAGATGTGAGGTTCAATTCCCAGCAGGGCTGACTCAGCCTTTCATCCTCCCAAGCCAGACAAATTGTATTCTGTGCAGTTTTCTGCGTGGGGTCTTTAGGAAGAGACCTTGAAAAACAAGTTGCTTCCTGCTCAGCTTGCATGTTATAGAGATCGTAGAGCTTTTCATAAATCTCTGTCCCAAGCCAACAACTTCCTTGCAGGCTGGGGTGTGCCAAAGGCTGAAAGATTACGGTCCCAATAGACTTGCTTCCTGTTGGCATCATGGAGAACTTAAATCAATAGGAAGGAATGAACAAAGAGACTGTAGCAGCTTATCACACTGGAGAAGGAAAGACAATCTGCATATCAGATCGGTATGAGGGAAGCAGGGTTACACTGTGGGAAAAATGGTTGGATCCGCAACAAGACTACCTTTACTGACAGAACAAAGGGAGCAAAAAAAGATTTCATCTGGGACAGAGGAAATAGTGGGTTTATCTACATCTTTGTTTCAGAGATTTAAGCCTTATTTATTGTAAAAAAATGAAGCCCTGATTTGAGTAAAAAAAAAAACCCTGGGTGATGCCAAATAATAGAGAGTCACATTTAGAATGAATGTTTGATAGACAGTAGACTGAGTTATAGACCAAATCCCAAACACCTCACTTTCTATACTACACAGAGGTCAAATGACTAAATTATTAGCATTCAAGTCATTGGTTTATCCTACCAGAGTTACTAAAGCAAGGCCAAAATTTTAGTCCTGGCTAATGGACACACTGAGTCCCACATTTCTTTTTTGCAGCAGTCTGAGCTTACAGGCTTCACATCAGCACAATTCCACTGAATTGTCTCTTATTGCAAGTGAGGAGCAACTGCTGTTCACAATTAGCAAATTCTCTTGTCTGCTTAGTAATGTCTGCTTAGCTTCTGTCAGGCAGCACAAACTTCAGTTCCTTATGAAGAGGTGCCAAGGCAGGACTGGGTTTTTCAGGCCCACCCATACAATTGTAAAGGAAAAAAGACCCAAAGCTGAAAGTGACATTAGTGTAGCTTTTTTTCAAGTTAAGGCTGAGGCAAAATATCCACTTTGACAGTGTTCAAAAGGTAGGAAGACAAAAAAAAATAATTCACCTCTAGCTTGACAGATTGTTCAATACAGCTTTCTGTTTTATTGCCTTTCATGCTATACAATACCTCAGCAACTCATAAATTGCAAACAAGACTGACACTTCAGAAAAATAAGGGATCGCTTGTAAAAAAAAAAGAAAAAAAAAGCCAAACCCAAACACCAAACAAACAAGAACGAACTAATTCATTAATAAACCTTAAACATTCTCATTGTGACTACAGACTGGATATAAATTCTTTTCTGATTTTTCTTTATAAGCATATGATGAATAATAATTATTAGCATGAAGACTACACCTAAACACTACAGTGCCCATTGTACAGAGATGAAAGTACTTGTACTGGGCATCTTCTTAGTGTACCAGTCCCATCAGAGCCACCGAGTGTGTTTACATGAGTAAGTGCCCAGTAGGGTGAGTAATTGCTCTATGCTATGGCCTGTTGTCACTAGGAAACACAAAATAAAGAAAAATCCATTATAATTCTACGGTCAGAAACAAACAATAAAGAAAATCTTTACTCTTTGAGCTGAACTTTTCCACACATATATTCTGGCTTACAAGGCACAGTTTCTGGCTCATCAGTTATAATTTCTTCTTCAGACACTCAAAGTATGGGTCATTTTATAAACATCAAGCACACCCACTTAGCAGATTTTATATTAATTACTTGGAAAAACAAGCACACAACAATACTGAAGAGCACCCCAAAGCAGTGTTTGTCACTGGAAAATGAATGTAATCAACATATGATCAAAGTTGAACCATCGCTGTTAAGTGGACCTAGTTTAGGTGTAAAAAAAGCAGAAGGTTTATTCACTGACATATTTTAAATCTTTTGTAGCTATGAAATTATGGAACAATTTTGGTAGTTGTTAAAGACACAAACCAGAGTTCGGGGACACAGAAAATTTTCTTGGATGTTCCTAGCTGTCTCTGAAGTCTCTACTTAGTGAGATCTAACAAAGTTCGAGGCTATGGAGAGCACTGCAAGAGTAGGTGGTGGAATGAATTCCGTAAGTTTCATTAACAATAACACGCTTTGGCTCCTAGAAATTGTCTGCTGGTATGGGTCTATGTCATATCTGTCAATATTCCCGTGCACATAGCACATAGAACATATACATATGAGTGCAGATACATACTGTTTTCCTGACCATAATAATCCTGAATTTATCCACAGCACTGATGAAATATTAGGCAATAGAAACAAGGCAGCATGTTACTGCACCTGTGCACTTCACTTATGATCAGATTCTCTCTTATCACTAAGGCATAAACATATTTTCTTACCGACTCAGGGAACACATGCCATTTTGGGGGGGGAAATGTAACTATTTGTTTTTAAGACACTGATCCACTAGGAACAAGGCTCTTAACCTCACTGCATACAAGCCAAAAGCCATCAGGTAATATTTGCAGCATTGTCATTATCAAAGTAGCAGTGGATCATTTTGCCAGTCACAAAAGCAGCTCACCTGTTCAGCTTTCTGGTGAAAGACAGCAGACATGGCTAAGATGGTGCTGCGCTCATCCAGAGCTGCAGCAAAACTCTTCCACTCTTGATCCAGCTGGCTAGATATTTGTTTAATTTGCTGGGAAGCATAATGGCCTGCCTCGGAAAGCCTTGATGCAACAGACATGATCCGATTGATGTTGACATAGGCATTCTGAAAATTAAAAAGCACACATAAATAAAGAGAAGGAAGAACGGTGACCACCCTCTGCCTTCATTACACATTCCAAACACCATCAGTTGGAGTAAAGCCGAGCAGTTCACTGAGAGCAATCAACCACCCGCTTAAATATGCATGAATAGCAGGCATACTACCTTCCGCTCTAGAAATACATCCCTCAGGAATCTTTTTGCACATCTATGCCATTATCTAACACTGTTATCTCCCCTGTCCCCTTGAATTTATTTATGTAAAACTAATTTGCCACACTTTAGCTATTTACTCACCTGTTAGGGTCTACTCATTGCTTCTATTTTATTCTTGATATTTCTGTTGCAGTACTTCGTATTTCTGGATGCTATATCCACATATTCATAAATGAAATGTTTGCTTTCTGTCCTTTGAGAACACTCTGACAATCCTTTATAGACATGCAGTGTCAACAAATGGAAAAGTCTTATAGAATTTAAAAGAGCTCATAAGGACATTCTATAGAAATATAAGAGTTTCCATAGAAATGTCTATTAAATTATATTCTTCAGTTAAAATGTTATCTTTTCTGCAGGTTATTTTAAGCTGTTCTCCAGCAGAGATATCATTTAACTACATTCTGAATTTAGAAGGATTCAAAAAGCCTACTAAAAGGGTAATATTTTCTGTTCTTTCATAAGAATTTTACATGATGGTTTTTATTCAGCCTTGAAGCAGTGGAAGGATATTTTCTTCCTCAAACTGAGCTGTGGACAGCAATGTAATTGCATTACAATACCCCTGTTCTGCATAGGAACGTAAACCGGCAAATAAATAGCCGTCATGACAATGAGTTACAAAGATGCACCATCAAAAGACAAATGACAGCTGTCTTGCAGATTTCTGGAATGTCATTTGATGGAAACACTTCTCCTTTCTCTTTCCTCCTCACCAGAGGAAAGGAACATCCCAGAATTTTAGATGTTTTGCTAATGTTGACTCACTGCTTTCTTGTCTCACTAAAGTATTTCAAAAGGGTTTTAGGAATTTCAGAGAGTAGAACCTGTAAGACCCTTATGCACAAGGACAGACACGGCCCTGATGATTTTAACAGTATTACTCATGGGCAAATAATAAATCAGAGGTGGAAGTGTGTGTTGGAGCAGGATCTCATCATAGTGAGCGGGAGCACAATGTGGAAAGGTATCTGCCAATCCAAACATGAAACACAACAGAGCACTGCCAAGGCAGGCACAGGTCCAAACTAAGTTGTGAAGCAGGGCAAAGTATGTCTGCAAAGTGTGCGGGATAACTATAAAGCACACTCATCGTACCTGTAGATGCTAACGGAAAGAAGGATGGGGGCCACAGCCCTTATAGCCACTCTGCTCTCCCTGAAGAACCATGACTGTGACAGCTGTCACATAAATAACACAGATCTAAAGCAATACCCAGCCTCCAGTTTTGGTTTTTTCCCCTTATCACATAGCCTTTTCTTAAAAATTGGATTTGGCTCAAAATTGTCAGATTAATTTTAAAGTAATAAAAACATCTTTTTCGGTACAATTAGAGAAACCAATCAAAATTGTTCTGGAGTTTAAAGTATACTAAAAAAGATATTATGATTTGGAATTTTGACAACCAGCCGCAGTCAAACACTTCTTTGTGTCTAGGTTGGAAACTGGAATTTTGACTAAATATTTAAGCCTTTCTCCCAGAAAGTCTTCATGACTGAGCCTCAGCCAAGATCATTTTGCAACATTTCAGGTCAGCTCTTCTGGTGGAAAGCAGTGTAGCATCACTACAGTTGCTAAAGCTTGGATTAGTTGCCCCAAATGAAGAACTTCATGGAACTTTCCTGTGTTTGAAGGGAAAGAAAAGTTGCTGAAGAAGTTTTCATTTCATGTAAAACATAGTTGCTTTCATCTTGCTTTTATTTATTTTTTTTTCCCCTGCAGAATTATCTCAGGCATGGCAATGCAATGAGCATGGAGGAAAATGGCTGTGAATTCCTTGGTTCCCTATAGCTACAGTATATAGCTGTATTAACTAGTAGAAGGGTAAAGGTAAGACTAGTTGAAATACAGCAGATGTTCTTAGAGTCTGTTTTTTAAATTAGGGAGATTGTTATGGCTGTTTGTTATATTTTTATACAGAGATGAGGATTTTTATGGATGAAATTTCACTTTCCTAGATGAGAATTTTTCATGGAAGAGTACCAACCTGTCCTGCAGCCAACCCAGTAACTCCATAGCATTTCCAGCAGAAAGCAAGGAGCAGTTTGGGAGCCACCTGCTCACACCTCCATTCTTAGGGCACCAAGCAGAACTGGCTCAGGAAACAGAGATTCCTGAGCTTCCCCTGTTGCTTTCTGAGCAATAAATGGATTCAAGTGCAATATCACATGTGATGTGCTCTTCTGTATAGCTCCAACAGGTAGTGCGATGGAGATACCTCCTACTTCCGGACACATGCATTCTTTACCTCCGCTTTATCTGTCCCACCTCAGTGAAGCAGAGACACTGAAGTGGGGCTTGAACACGTAAGACTTGTCCTAGGTCTCACAGAAAAACAAGACAGAGCAAAGACTTGGCTAAAGATCTGGAGCTCAGGATAGCACATCCTACCAGACGTAACACATTTTACAATCTCAGGACCTTTACCCAGTGTCACTACTATTGGGAGCGATGGGATCTCTGTTGTGGATTGAGGTAAAATGCAATATGGCTTCAAAGCACTCCAGAACTTAGTTTCAGGAGAAAAACACTTAATTGACCACAATCCACAAAACACAAGACATTTCTTTTCCACCTTGAAGTAGAATAAAATTGTAAGCCAGTTTTTTTCATCTTTATCTGCCAATGTGTAAAGTTCTGAGTAAAATGGAACAAAAATCTATGCTGCCAAAATTCAACTGTTGACATTTCACAAAGTTAAACCTTCCTTTCCCTCTGGTTTGTTCACATCTAAAAACTGAATGAATTGAGATTTTTCTGTCACTATTATATAGATCGTTTTATCCTAATAGGAAATAAATCAAATAGAGCAACTAATGTCTGTGACTTCATTTTTCCTTTAGGCTGGAAAATCCACTCCTAGGAGGTTCATAGAGAGTCTCGCTGTAAATATAACCTAAGGACTCATCTTTTTTTCATAGATGAGAGGTGTTCCCAAAGAGGACTGCAAGGGATCACCGATTTATGGCTATATAGGACTGCAACAGGTCAAACAATATATTAATGTCTAGAAGTAAGGGTAAAAGCACTTTAGTTGACATTCTGTTGTCGTGATACTAGGATACATCCAAGTTTTGGCTGATATATATCCTTTATCGTTGAAAAACCTTTATTTTACATGTATTTGCAGATTTTCCAAAAGCATTCCCCATGTTAGAGTTAATTTTTCATTGACTTTATTTCAACTTTGAAACTTTAGTCAAAAAAGGAGATTTTTGCCTTCTAAAAATCAGTTGACTGGCAAACAAAAGAAAAATTTCCCCACATGTACATCAGCATCATGATATGCTAGAGTTTCTTTTACAGTTTAGGAAAGCCTTGTGCAATGCCTTGCAAGAGCACATACCCCTCTTTGTCCACCAATTCTTAGTCCATTTCTGTCACCTGAACAAGGCCTTGATTCTGATCACCAATGTCTATAACGTAGGTGTTTCTTCCAGTGTAAGCAATCACTGCTAAGGTTCCTAACACTTGGTAGGATAACAGCCCTCAGTCTCAGCAATAAGCACTGACAGTAGTGGAGTTTCAGTTGTGGAATGATCTCCCACAGGGAAATACACTAATTCAGCCCTGATCATCTAGCGGGCATGCTGGGAGACCTTCCCTCTTCATTAAATCCTCCAACTCTAGCTGGAGCAATACTTTCTTCTAATACAAGTATAAAAAGAATACCTTACACTCTCAAAAGAAAAATGAGCAGTGAGAAGCATTAAATCTGCAAGGAACTTGGCTGTGTTCATCTCATTTCCTAGAGAACTAGTTGCGATATTGTGATGGCAAGCAGCGAAGGGGTTGCAAGAGAAGGGTTTTGCAGGTTAATTGAAGGTGAAATTTGATTGTTGAGGAGTTCTTCTTTAAAACTTAAAAAAAACCCCACCAGCTTGCACTGTATTACTGTGAGTTTAGAAACCATCTGTGAAATGAACCCAACAGATAAATCCAAAGCAGAATGTTTCAGTGACAAAATAAACTCATGAGATATCTTTAAGACATTTAAGTTTCTATAACAAGGCCAATTATATGTAGCCTGTTGCAGAATAATATTGGATGGCATTTTAGCTCAGCCTACATACACAAAAACACTGTTCATTTAAGATAAATGTTGGGAATTTTCAACAGGCATCATTAGCCTTTACATAGTAATTGTAACATGTTTGAAATACACTGTGACTTTCTTAAGACAACATGCATCTCCATCTAGTGTCAGTCAGCCAACTCCCTGACAGCAGGATAGGCAACAATGCCAGCACTGAACACTGCCATTTTTATGCATGTCCCATGGAAAGTGATAACTCACTCTTTAAGGAGGTTAATGGAGCTACAACCAGTATGCTTTGTGTCATATTGAAACACTGGTTTTTTTTCTCCAGTGAATTTACTAGATTATTGAGATTACTTAGAAAATGTTGGAGCTAAATATTCATCTTCACGAAAAGTATTGTTGCTTCAGTATAAACATTATACGGCTGTGATAAAGACTAACATAATTTATTTTGAAACTGAAGTGAAAACAAGCACTGCCTTGAATCACAGAAAAAAAAAAAATCTATGGTCCTTATTTGAAAGAAAAATACCACACTACAGTTTATTACCTCAAATACATGACTTCTCCACATACCACATTGTTCATGTAAAAGGAAGAATTATTATTGTGAAAAACAGAGTAACAAATTGTTTTTCCAAGAGGGAGCTTTGGTCACAGCATGCCTATTGAGATGTATAGGAAGAGGATGTGACAAAAGGCATGACCCAATAAACATTTGGAGAGTGTATTTTCTAGAGGAACTGAAGAGAATATTTTAACTATTATTAGTTATGCCAGGCTTAAAGGACACTAGGCATAGTGTAAAGAAAAAAAAAATCAAAACAAAACACCTCAGAGATCCAAGATCTGATCCAACTTCCAGTGAAGTTTGTAGGGTTTTTCCCTGCAAAACACACAGCCATCCTCAGCTACATTGTCCCCCTTCATATCTTCTCTCAATACTGATTTTAATGTATTGACAAAACAAAACAAACCCCAAAGCCATAAACAACCCCAAGCCCCACAACCAATAAGAATGCTTCAAGTTTTTATTATTTTGTTACTCAGATTCATGATAGCTGAACTATTCTCAATCCAACAGTTGCTGGGACTAATATACTGCATAAAAAAAGATCTAGCTAAATTATAAAGCAAATTTCTAGCAAAATCACAACTATAAAGCAAATTCCTAGAGAAAAAGTATATAGTGTGATCTAGTTCACCCTCGAGACTCAGAAACCAAAAAATTTATATAAAAAAAATGCAGCACCATTTAACTGGGTTTGAAAAGTCATTCTTCTTGAACCAATCTCCATGTCTTGAGCCTGAAGCACGGTAGCTAAATATTTGAGTTTTGTAATTAGCATGAGAGAGCTTCAAGGCTCATCAGATATGAATATTTTAATTTGAAAACTTAAGATTCTGGTGAGTTTTAATAGACTTGTGTGGGTCACAATACTCTACCTGTGATTGCAAACAGATCTGAGGGTAATTACCTCCCCATTCTCTGGTAAAGAAACAGGAAAGGATTCCTGTCATTTTCTTTTTGCAGCCAAGGGTATTACATTAATAGATTGAGGAATACGGGATTATAAACACAAATGAGTACATACCTAACAGTAAATTCACCAGACCTATAGTTTTCTCTCTAACACCTTCTGCATTATGTTACTTATTCCTAGTCCTTAACTTCACAAATATTTATCAGTGGGTAACAATGCAAGAAGATTCTTCATGTGCAAAAGTAATTTATGTATATAAATATTGTAGGAGCAGAGCCTTTGGCAACAGACCACAAGGCAAAGACCATTTCTTCCTTTGAAAGTGTACAGCACCTAGAACAGTGACCTAAACCTCCTACTCTTACTGCAATATAAATATTATCAAATAATGTGCACTAGCTATTTTCCAACATTCTCCAATGGAAATCAAATGGTAGCATGAACAACTGAACTAAGAAGTTGCCATAAAAATAAGACAGTTGAATGAAGGCAGTTGTGCAGTAGCAGTCATGATTATGTATTTATAACATCACTGACTGTAATTTTCTTAGAGAAAACTGTATTGGATTAAAAAAACCCCAAAACCACATAATCAGACTGTGCATCAGAAAGCCTGTAAAAACATACAGACCTTGTATATCTTGTATCAAGAAGCTACAGTTAGCTGTGGTGGTTCTTTCCCACTACTTTCTCTGTTATCGGCAAGACTTTCCTTCACTAAAGCGTTGTTACACATGAAACAGACCTGGTCCATATTTCTAGCCCTACTTCTCCGACAACCAAACTATAGCTCAGATTGCTCAGTAGGCTTGGGGTATATAATGTCCTACCACTATGTTCAGAGCCATCACCCAACTTTCTCTGCTTTTGCTCTGTTCAAGTAAGTCAATCTGTCCTGAAGTCCACTGCTGACCATCAATGGCTCTTGCCTTGAACAAATGCAGGGGCTTCATCCTTACCACAGAGTTTCTTCACATAGGCTTGCAAAGAGTTCTTGTGTGTGCCAAGAGACAAAACTACCGTCTACCACAGGAGCTGGGCTGTGGCCAGGAAAGGGTCATTTTAGTTTCAATCTGCTCTTGCTCTTCCTGCCTGCTTTACCACAAATGGAATGACTAGTATGCAGCCCAACACCCTTATGCAGTAAGCTGGTATCTCCTGCATATTAACACCCTCATATTCACAATACTGACTTTTGGGAATACCAGGAGTCACTCCACATTTTTCTAGCAAACAATCTGCTCCATCTAAAAAAAGAGCATCTCTGCTGACAGCAGCACTATACTGACATAAGAACAGCAGCTCCAGGTTAGTTCAAGTAGCCTGCAGCTTAAGGTTATTACCCTTTTCCCATTATTTTCCAAATGTCCTTTCAGCTTGATATACCCCCACATCTGCTATTCCAAAAATGGGATGCCCAGCCCTCTGCAAGACAGCAGCCCTGTTTAATTCCACAAGCCAACCTCACCAGGCTGTAAAACTCACCTCATTTGCCAGCCTGTGCAACGCTGGCATTGAAATCCCCTCTAGAAAGGCCATTGTGCAGACCCATAACCCAAATACAGGCCTTTCAGCAATATGGAAAGTCTTGAGAAACCTATTTGATCATGAGGAATTTCAAGCACTGAGTAAAATTCTGATATTTCTGATAAATACCATGGAGGCCTCATTTAGATTGAAAAAAAAAAAAAAGAAAAACTGTAGTTCTGAGTTGCATCTGTATCCTGAAATATTTCTATAGTCTTTTTTACCCTGACTTTGCCATACTGTCAATAACAATACCACAATTCCTTATGTAACCTCTGTTCATCAACTGAAATCTTTGAAGATTTTTTTTAAAAGTTCCTACTGAGAGAGCATATCACAAGAATTTTTTTAAAAAAGAAATCTAAGTTGAATGAACTGTGCCTGTTTGCTGTATGAATCAATGTTAATCCAAAATCAAAAGGAAGACATCACCGCATCATCAGAGGGGATTCTAGGTCTAAAATTCAACTAAAGCTAAAAGTAGCATAAGGAAAATGACATACAGGTGTACTGCTCTCTTTGAGTTATATTCCTATAAGGAGGATTATCTAAGAACATATATATTGTTTGGCATATTTGTTATGTTGTGGGATTCCTCCACAGAGTCATATATTTCAGTCCAATTAATTAGAGCAGAATTGAGTGCGATCTCTCACCGTACTTGTGGGTTGAAAGTTAAAGGTGCCCAGTATTCATGCCCTTCCACATAGATCCTCTATGCTAAAGAGATGGAGGAGACAATCTTCTTTGTAAATTGATTCATGCTGTCTGTATGGGCTTCCATATGACTATACATGTGTGTGGGTTATCCTGGAGACAGTGCAGAATGGGAGGTG
>NW_008825100.1:2174555-2185197 GCF_000699105.1 Pygoscelis adeliae
ATCATCTGTGGCTCTCTTTCCCCTCAGCTGAAAAGGTCTCTCTCCTGGGCAGCTCTATTAGGCATTTGGCAGCACTGGGAGGGTGAGATGGTACAGCTGCGAGCCACAGTGCAGCCACTGAGAGGTCCCTGACCCCGGAAGTTCCCCCAAGATCTTTGCAAATGTCTCACCTCCTTGCATTCCTCATTCCCAAAAGTTCACTTGGGGACAGATGGAAGAAGAACGGAGGAAAATAATTTTTCTTCCATTAGGTGGCACCCTCCCTGTCACCCGTTAATTTTCTATTAACAACAATTATCTCTTTCCAAGTTTAGCTCCCAGTTATTTTAAGAAAATAATACCAGACAGTACCACAAAAAGGATAAAGGGAGGTCCTCCAGCTTGACTCTTCTAATGGTCTTTTCTGAAGAATTATGACTGACTTTTACATCTTTCATAATCCAAATGACTTTCAATGCACTAACCTCCAGGACGTATTTATTCGTTAGGATGCTGTGAGCAACAGTGTTATATGGAGGCCGTGCTATCCTGTATTTTGCTAGACGGCATTGCGATGGCAAGCTTAACAATCAGGTGCACAGAGCCTGTTTTTCAGTGCTCCTTTCAATTATAATCACAATAAATACATTAATAGACATTATAAACATTTCTCATCTTCCACTGTTATGCAATGCCCTAGTGAGGCACAGTGCTTTAGTGAGGAACAGCTAGGTAGGTGGAAATGGCGGGTGGAATTTAGGTCAGAGAAGTTAATTACCTAATCTGGAATTTGGCCAGAATACTAGGGTTAACAGCTGTAATCATGAAAGTGATGTGCGGTCTTTAACTACCTCAGGTAATCAGGACTTCTTTTTCACATTTCAGACAGGTGCTCTCAAGTACCTTGCCCTTTGGCGGCATAGTAGGGTGTGGCTCTCTAGTGACTTACACCACCAACTTAAACATCATCCACCATCTTTGAGGTCTCAGCCCCACTGCAACTGTAGTCTGACTGTGCAAAGCATGAAGAGGTACACCTGTAGGAGTTGGTTTACTCAGGGCAAGCTTTTGTGTAGTTGACAGAGAACATTCAGAGAGGGCTCATCTCTGCGTTGTGCAATTGCAGCAGTGGGTACACATGCATTTCTCTAACCCAGTGCAACAATCAAAACATCAATACATTCTGTCCTCATTCCTGTGCTGAAAGCAGAGCGGTTTCCAGAACAAGTACCTTATGCCTGGAAAGAATAAGAAAGTGAGCAAAGCACTTATAAATGTATAATGATGCTTTTTTTGTTTTTAAAAAACCTAAGGTAAATTGAGTTGCATTCAAAAAGACTGACCAATTAACTAATGAAAAAGCCAAAATCCCACCGTGGCCACAACTGACAGCTTGATTAGTGTCTCTTTTTTTAAGGTCCTGAAAAGTACCTTAGCAGAGTGTGGGGGGAGAAACATAAATTATTAAGGTGCCACCTACAGCTCTCATTAATTCCCAGTCAAAGAAATATCAAGGACTTAAAAAAATATTGTATTTGCTCTCCAAAATGTAAACAAACTCCACAGAAATGTGCTGCTCTTAAGTCAAGGAAATAATCATATATCAGTGTCTGAGTGGACAGAACAACACCCTACTTCCCAGAAAGAGGGCTGCTGCCACAGCCCAGCCTGACCTTCCTTACTTCACCTCTCACAGGTCCATAGTACTCTCTGAACTGGAGGTGGCCTGATGTGCCGGCCCTTTCCTCACTCACACGCACAGACCCGCTGTTCACAGTGTGCCCTCAACTCACCATGGAATTCATGGCAAAGTGATTGTGCTGCGTCTGTAGGTCAAGGGCATGTTGGTAGCTCACACCGATCTCCGTGTGACTCTGCAGGAACAATTCTTTGTTGTGGCTGATCCAGTCAAACATCTAGAAGGGGGGGAAAAAAAGTGTTAGACAGGGATGAAAAAAATAAGAGAGTGCAAAATATAGAAATCCACAGTTCTGAGACAGATGTATATGCAACACAGACAAAAAAACCTCATCTATGTTCCTCATCAAAATAAGCTGTTGTCGAGCAATGGAAGCATTTAAGTTATCACCATATTTTGTTATTAACAGAATGATAGGTCAGGAAACATAATTCATAAAGCATGTTCCTCGGTAAGTTGATCCCATAGTCTTTTCCTGTAAGTAATGGGAATTTCATATATAGAAAAATGGCAGCAGAGGGACCTAAAAACAGGGGTTCCTTCACTGACCAAAGATCTAGCAGTTCATAAAGTACCCTTAATCCAGAAATGGACCACAAATTCCATAAATATTATTGATGGGATTTTCTCACCCCCCTTTTCTTTTTCGTCTATACATAAAGTTTCCAAATGTTACATCCAAATAGCCAATTGACTTCCTACACTTATATTTCCTAGATAGTTTCAATTCCAAAGCCAGAACCCAGTCTATCTTCCACTTATTATTTTTGGGATGAAGAGAGAAAAAGAAAAAAAAAAAAAGCATTTAATGAATATCTATAAAGAGTACACATTTCAACTTCTCCCACTTCCAAATGTATTTCCAAGCAAAATGGATAGTTCAGTACTTCAGACACAGATAGAAATATATTGAATAAAGCTGATGAAACTCATTCCTTATTTTGCAGCCTGTTAATGTGACACTTCAATCTGCAGCACATTCATTCATTATAAGCTGTCACAAGTCAGCTAGGAGATTGTGTGTTTATGTTTTGGCTTGTTCTCTGTTGTGTTAGAGACTAAATGCATTCAAAGTGAGAACCTTTCATTCTTTACTCCTGTCTACAGCTGTGCAGGCATTACAATCTCAGATTTCTTCTTTTCTGCAAACATTTTTGTTACAGAATCCCCTCAAACCATGTTCCTTCATCTCCATGCCAGCAAGCTGGGGAACTGTCCATTAATAAGGACTCTTTAATAATAAAAAACCCAACTTATTAATTCATTATAAGGAAAGAAAAACTAATTATAGAGGCAGTGGAGGTCAGGTCAATACAGTCCCTGGTGTTACAGAAAGTGTTTTAGGGTGAAAAGGCAAGTGATGCAGCTTCTAAGCCACCACCTTACAGTCAAAGGATCAGTCCAGATCTTTGCTATAACATTTACATGTCCTCCAGTCAAGAGCTGTTTTGTTCTTCAGCTCTGAATAACAATTTTTGACCTGTGACAGCTGAAGAACACTCAGAGCGCACTGCTCGGGCACTGTATGTTGCTGTAGTTTCTCAGGGTCAGCAAGCCATTTCTTGTAGAGATGGTGCTCCTAAGAGCAGAGAAAAAGTAGAGAAAAGGCCCTGTATGGGTCACCTAAGATTCCTGCAATAAACTCAGCATCTCGTGCTGAGCACTCGATTTGGCATAGGAGTGCACTGCTTTATGCAGGAGATTTGCAGAAATGATATTGAACATCCCTCTCATCAAAATGCAGATAAATAGTGCAAGTGCTCCAATGCCACCAGACACACTACACTGACCCGGTCGCAAAAATCTGTTACATATGCCTGACTTCTTAATCTTTTATTTATGAAAATACAATTGCAATTACAGAGTCTGTACTAGCTTGTATTTTGTGTTGATGAATAGTCTTAAAGGCCAGATCTGGTTCAAGTTACAATGATGCAAGTCCAAAGTAATATAATTGACACACTTACTTTCTCGTTTGTACCCATGGAGCTGATCAAAATCAGGCCTATCACTATTTTTTCAGAAAGTATAAATAACAAGATTTTTGCAAGGATGAGGTCAGGGGTTTCAAACATTACTGCCAATTAAACAGAATGAAACAAGCTACTATAACCTGAAGAGACATCTAAAGCTTTCTCATTGGATTCCTTTTTCTCACTTTATTAAGATTTGTGCTTATGTTGCATATTAAAATAATTTGCCACACTTGTGGGCTTAAAGAAAAAGCCAAAAAAGAAAGAAAAATTCCATAACAGCAAAGTTCATGTCCCAACAACAAGCTTCTACATCTCTGCTGAGAAACCAACACAGATTTCTTGTAAGTAGATACGTGTTTGATGTGAACATTTTTTAATGTTTTAAACAATCTAAAGACATTCAGGGAGAAGAAAACTGGCAGCAATCCACTAAAAATAAACAGTAAATCTAATATTTTATGCTCAGCAAAGCCGAATCAGGATCTTTTTAAGAGAAGTAAATTAAACTAGTAATCTATTATTCTGTGGATAGGGAGCATTTCCTCCATCTAATCTATACACATATTATTGGATGAGATTCTAGGTTAAGTTAAACCATGCTTCTGCCTTTTAAAATACAGTAATAAACTATCAAGGAAAAAAAAAGAAATTTAAAAAATGATTAATCTTTTTGTCTTGTTTAATCAACTGAAATACACAATAGCAGTTGAAAGGGTGACCTTCAGGAATTTTGAGCAACAGACCTCAATGACGAGATCTGTACCACCTTCCAAAACAGTATGTTTTGTAAACTTCTGTTCATGGATAATAGCAGATTTTGGAAGAGACTCAATTTCAATTTAGACTTTGAATCTTTTTATTATGTTCTTCATAAAAAATTACTTTGGTTTCAGCTGGCCTATGCCTGTAGCAAATTATCCCCCATCAATATGGTCTGGAGTCTCTCCCTGATTCTCTCAAGTCTCACTTGAAAGCCCAAAGAATGAAGAGGTTTGAGTTTCATGTGGTTTGGAGCGGGGAGAAAATAAAGCAAGATGCCTAGGAATGAGTGCAGAGGAAAAAGATGCAGATTCACTACGGTCTAAAGTAGGGTTAGTGATGCACTTTGCTCTGTAAAACTTTCATTGCCCTTGGCTCTTAATGAATAATAAGCAGTATTTACAATCACTCTTGCTTTACACAGCAACCAGGGCTTTGCAAGACTGCAGATATATCTACCTTATGCAACGCATTACTATATCTGAGATACCTAAAGAAGTTCCAAATGAATTGGTACCTCTGCATGGCATGGCACAGTCCAGTGCTGTGTGGAAATACTAACTTGACCCTCCAAAACAGCACAGCCTGGGCACAGTGCTGCTTGGATTTGTCTACATTGCTTTTGTTTCCAGGGATGGTTCATTCAGAGACTTCTCAAGCATTTCTGCTTAATGCTTACTTAACTGTAGACATTTTCCCAAGTACCCAGAAGATAGGATTGGTTTTCCTTATTGCACAGGTCTGGCATCACGGAAAACTTTGTACTTTCACCCTCCTAATCAAGGGTGCATGGAAATGATAAGTATCACACAGTCCCACAGATCATGAGATTTCCTGAACAATCATGGGATTTAAATAAATAAATAAATACATTAAAATGGGGTCTTACTTGCTTCTGAGATCTAATGGATTGTGTTTTCAAACTTTTCTCTTCGACCACAAAGTCCACAAGTGGACTTAAACAATTCTCTCATAATAATATGACTGGAAGTTGAGGCTCTGAAAATACCAGATGTTGGGTGACTCGTGATGATGCTGTGCGAGTTTCCAATGTGTGGCCAGGAGGTTTCAATACAAAGGTCTGTCAACATTTTCTGGCCTGGCCCATATTACTAGTAATATTTCCTGAAAGCTTTCAAGTTAAACTTGTTTTCCACATGAGAAACACTGATGCTTCCTGTGTTCTTGAAGTGAGTGTGCTTAATTAAAGCACACCATTAAGTATGTGAGCATGGCAATGACCCAACAGTTGCTATTTTACTCAACCCTGCGAGGACCACTCCAGTTTCAAGGGGCTAACTTGGGCACCTGGAAAAATGTTCAACATCCTTTGATAAGTTAGTTTCCCTGTCAAAGGAATGAGTTTTTAATACAGTAAATAGCAGAGTCTGGAGAATGTGCCCTGTGAGATCAGCTTAAACCAGATACAGTGTCTCAGCTAAGTGAGATTTTCCATGCCATAACAACATTGCTATACAGAACTGTATCAATGAATCTCATCCCATTCATGAAAAAGACTGCCCTAACAAACCTAGCCTAGTGATCATCATAAAATTAATGGATCTTTAATTATTACTTTGACTTACAGAATTCTTATTTGGAGTCATGCTGACTGCCAGTGAGTTCATTCTTCTCTTAAGTCTGCTAATCACTCCGGCAGTCATAAAGTCACACTAAACAGGAGCGCAGAATAAGTAAGATTGGACATTATATCACTTAGAAGACGTGAACCAACTATCCTCAATGTCTCCCAGACTGGCACTTCTCCACATTGCTGTAGATAATCTGGAGACCAATTAAGCAGTTAAGAGTTTTCCAGTGACTGAGTAGCTGGGGGGAGGGGTTAAGCATAGTTAAACAGAAGATAAACTTTCAATGTGATTATCTCTTGTAGTCCCTGTTTCTAATAATACATAAAGGAAAGTGAATGCGTATGCTGAAGAATGTTAAGTGCTACGTTTAATTAAGAAAACTAGTCTCTTATGAAAGAGTCAGAAGAACTAAGATGATCCAAAGGGTGTCTGCCCAATGCTTTGCTAAAGCATCTACCCTAACTGTCATTAATGATCATACATGCACCAGTAATTATTACACACGTGGTCTTGAGGCCACTTCACTTGAGCGTTAGGGTATCAGATCATATCTCCAACATCAGTCGTGCTGGCAACAATGAGTTCTTAACCTCATGTTTTGTCATCATAGTTGATGAGTTACTAGAAAATCCAGGTTAAGTGTTAGACAAAACAGCAGGCCTCAAGCTGGTCATGAATAAGTCCTATGGAGGGAGAATGTGCCTCCATACTTTCCCTGGATTTGTAACATCTGGCAGGCTAGTGAGTATAGGGCGAGAACAGCTGTCTGAGAACAGAGAAGAAACACACGGCTATGGAACAGCATGTATGCAGACTGTGTGCAGTCCAGTCCTACCTCAGATAAAGTGAGATTTATAACATCATTTCAAATAATAACCTCTGCTCTCTGGCTTTTGTCAGAGCTCGCTGAGGAGCATTAGTATTGGATTCTGAAACAGTGGTGCAGAGCACCACAGGATGATGTTCCCATCACACGGCTGGCAGCACACCCTATGCCAAGTGGTACTGATGGCAGGATTACAGCCCTCATGGTTTTGGCAGCAAGTGAGCTGAATATATTTATTAATTAAATTGTTTATACATGCTAAAAATAATAAATCCCAAATCCATCTAACACTATACTAGGGCTGGAATTAATTATGAACCTGCTTGTAGCAAATCATCTCTGTAAGTTCTGAGCCATAAATATCAAACTTGTACTGGTAAGTAAGGGCAGAATGATAACCATTATAACCACACCATCTTGAAGAACAATATAGGATACGTATCAAGAAAACTGTCCCAAAGGGACATTCAGGTCAAGTCCAATTACTGCTTTTGGCAGCTGGCCACAGTATAAAATTTCCTTTCATAAAGGGATAAAGCTCCACCTGAAAACTAGTTAAGTGCCACAGCTCAGCTCCTCCTACAAGAAGCAGTTCCAGAAACCTTCTGCTCTTGTTACTGAACTCTTCATATACTCTCTGACCTACATCAGACTCATGGCCAGTTTATACACATTTGCTCTTAGATCAACACTGTCCTTTAAGTTAAAGAAGTTCTCCTCCCAGGTGTTTAACCTTTTCCATTGTGGACAGGGAGGGTTCATTGTGACTCCTGCTGTTTGTTTTACTAGAGCCCAGCTCTTTTCTTTCTTTATAAGATACGCAGCTTCTCTCTGCACTTGTTCTAGTTCATGGTTATCTTTCTATCCAAGCTAAGATCCTAATAGGACTTTGTGGAATGTTGATTTTTTGCTGAAAATACTCCAGCTGACACCATCTAGGATCACCTGTGCAGTGCTTCTGGCATCAACTGCAGAAAAGAAGATACAAAAATGGGAGAGCAAGAGCTACTGATGATAGTAGCTACTGATGATAAAGATAGCGAGGTAATGCAGAAGGTACTGATGTATCAGTAGTACATCAGTACCTTCTGCATTACCTCGCTATCTTTTCTCTTGGTAGCCTCCTGCATAAATATTGACAAAGACCAGTAGTGTTTACTGGATTTGCTCTGACAAGCACAACTCGGATTATGTTCCAAATAAAAAGAGCAAATTCAAGAGCACTTAGAAAAAAATAGGAGAAGGGGGTTTGTAATAAACTCCAATCAGTCTCACATTTAATGCACCAGGCATAAATGTATTCTCCCACTACATTTCCATATACTGCTAACAAAGACCAAAAAAAAAATGTTAATCTAAAAGAATGTCTTGCCTGTAGTTGAGTAGAGGGCAGATGACTAATTATATGACAGATGAAATCCCTATTAGATCAGTGCTTTTCAATCTTTTCCAATTTGTGGACCCCATAAAATTTTTCAAGGCAAGTGCTATAGCAAATTGTCTATGGACAATAAATCTGTTTCATCAAATATCTTCACCAACTACTAAGGAACTTAATATCCATGATCCACAGGTTGGAAAACACTGGAGATAAGCACACATTGCTTATTAAAGAGAAGTCCATATAAAAGTCAATGCGCATTTTGGATTTTCAAAGCTATACAGCCAGTGTTAAATTGACTAGTCTACAACAGCAAGTGGGAAGTTCCACTCTAAGGCCATGTACAACTAAGCAAGTTCATTTTCATACGTTTCCATAATAGAAAAAAAATAATAACACACGTAGAACAGTAACTGTCAGAGTCACTCTCTTAAGGTTTACTAAGTTTCCAACTACAAGGTCTATTCCTAACTCATTAAGTGAATTGAAGTATTCACAATTCAATTAAAGATAGAATCATAGAATCATAGAATCATTAAGGTTGGAAGAGACCTCCAAGATCATCGAGTCCAACCATCAACCCAACACCACCATGCCCACTAAACCATGTCCCTAAGCGACATAAATCAAGCGAGATAAATCAAGCCATATTCCTTACATCTCTTGCAATTGAATTTAACCAGTATTTGAACAAAAAGAATACCACGCAACAGATGTATGGTACATATGCAGCCTATACTAATATGCAAGGGCTTGATCCTGGAAAGATTTGCATGTGAGGTACCTTTGTAAAAGACAATCAATCAAGACAGTCCCCTGGTGCCTCCAGACAAGAATCATAACTACAGTTTAATTGGAACCAGCCATACCTAGGTCACCTGTACATCTGGAAAAGGCCAACACCTCCACAAAGGAGCACATGAGAAGAGCCAACAGTCCAAAGAATCAGGATATTTACCTGGAATACAGAAAAATCCCTCCACTCAAGCCTCTGAGCTAAATTCAGCAGAACAGAGGGCTGACGCTGGCTGTCCAGGCTAGCTACTCCCTAAGGGACTCTGAGGAGCCGGGACCAAAAACTCAGCAGGCAGGGCAGAGGCTTCATTAGTCAGAGCCCATCCCACAGCCCCTGAGCACTGACAGCAGCCAGGTTTAATCAAAAGATTTGTGCAAGTTGTGGTGACAAGTCCAAGCTTAAGGTAGGATGTTAATCAGCAGGTCAGAATCAGGTCCAGCAAGGGTAACCAGGCTCAGACACAGGCCCATGATTGCAGCACAGGTCCACAGGGACAAGATAGGTCTCAGGTCATGCCACAAAATCAGCCGATGGATCAGTGCCCAGCTCAGCAGGGCCCATGGCCAGGCAAGGGCATGGCAAAGTTGGAGGCTGATATCCCACAGCTGAGCTGCAATGGGGCTCCTGGTCCATGGGTGGGAGTTGGGGAGGTCCCAGGTGAGGCTGCTCAGGGCCATTAGCGCCCATCAGTGCCCACAAGGGCCGACACTGGGCTGGTTACATGAAGGGTCACTAGGAAAATGGCTGTCCTCAGACAGGAGTGCATTGGCCCCAGAATATACTTTGGACTTAAAGAAAACTTTGATAGCACATTTCATTTTTTCCTGAATCAACAAATTTGATGAAAACTGCTTCAACAGAAAAAAATCCCAACCTGCAGTAATTCCTACCACGCACTATAAATACAACCTTAATTAAATCAAAGTATTTGTAGGTTTAAAATAGAACTCAGCATATATCTAAATGCTTTGCTAAGCCAGGGCCTAAATACAAAGTTGTGTTTGTTTTTGTGTTTGTCTCTTGTTTACAGACGGCGATGGACAAGCTGATACTTCTGCCAGATCTTTCCCTTTCACATGTGTCCAGCACGGTCCACAGCCAGGGTAAATTGGTGTCGTTCCAATGAGGCCAATTTACAGCAGCTGAAGATTCAGACCCACAGCTGTATTTGTGTAACCTCAATGCTGCATGAACACAGTTTTTCCATTATAAATATCTGTGTATATGATTCATAGAGTACAGTAAGTTGAAGCTACAGCACATTAAATTATTCCAGACAATGGGCCCAACTGTCAACCCACTAGAAAATTAGCTAGATGTGTGACGTGACAAATAGCTTTGTATTAATATCAGAGCACCATTTCCAACATACTCACGCTGAATGTTCCTACTAAATGCCAGAGTAAGAGATCTGTTTTTTTCCTGACAGATATCAAGCCACAGCCATACACAAAGTAAGGCATGTGATTCTTATAAGGCTGAATAGAGAAGCAATAATTTTACTGTTGAAGGTGGGAGAAAATTTCAGATACTGAACACATAAATATGACTAATGATATCTGGGTGTATTTTATGCATCCACGTGTTTGCTTCGCTTTTTTGAAACATTGTACCTTTCCACCGCACTTAGTGAC
>NW_008825100.1:2185221-2186235 GCF_000699105.1 Pygoscelis adeliae
GAAGGATTTTCTGTTCCTTAAAATGAAAACGGTCTTTCCTGGGCACAGATCATCCACAGAGAACTGCTTGCTGTCTAAGTGCAGATTAATTCATTGGCCGGATAGGAAATGTAATACTAAAGAGGACAAATAGAGAACAGTCTCATGAATGGAAAAAAGTGTAAATTATTAAAAGATCAGAGTGGGTCCCCAGATGAGGGATCTTCCTCTCAGTTTTCAGAATCTGTGAGATACAATTTCATTCAGTTGAAAACGCTGTATGAGTTCGGTGACTTTATTACAGACCCTAGTTCTATTCCTGGCTTAATGTGCAACATTCCTGTGACTCCAAATAGCTGCCATTAAAAACAAAACAGCCAGACAGATGTTTACTGCTTTGTATCAGAAGCGTGGCATTCCCCCTACCAAAATCACCCGTGTCTGAGGCCCAGAGATACAGCTGTGGTGTAATCATAGGTTAAAACTCCCAACATGTCACGACGCTTCGGGGCCGGCGCTGGGATCTCTGCACAGATGGAAAGCAAAGGACGTCAGCTTTCCGCTGGATTTTGGGGTGTCCAGCACTCCCTACCCCTGTGCCCCGGCTATTTCCCCATCCCATGAATCAACTGGTTCAAGGTTTTCCCTTGACACTGGCAGACCTGGCAAGCTGGGAGGGCAGACGGTGTCCCCGCCTGGGGACATGCGCTCCGCAGGTGGCACCGGGCCTCGCCGCCCCCTCGGCAATGCCCCTGGTTTTCATGGGGCTGCCTTAGGGCCTACCTCAGTGAACAGACTTGTTGGTAAAAACCTTAAAATCCAACTCACCCCTCACAGTGACTTCTGATTCCCCAGGGCTCTAAGGATTGTAAAAGCTAATTTGGCTGGGTGAAGGATGCATGCCCATTCCCCTGTGCAACGATCGTGAGTGACAGGTTGCGCAGTGGGGCGGCCTGTCAGGGGGCCGTGAGCCGCCTCGAGCTGGTCCCGGCCGGTTCCCGCCGGCTCTGGCATTGAGGGGAGCCCCAGTGGGGA
>NW_008825100.1:2186323-2189311 GCF_000699105.1 Pygoscelis adeliae
TGCTGAGGGCTGGAGACAAACTGTGGGGTCCTCGATGGCAAAGGGGACAGGGACACCCCAAGGGATGGCAGGTGGCCCATGCCAGGGCAGGGACACTAAGGAACAGCAGCAAAAAAATTTTAAGAATCACAGAATAGCTGTAACAGCAGCAGAAAGAAACTCATGCAAATATTATCCCCAACATCCCCTGCTGCCTGTTGCCCCACCAGAAGAATTTTCATGGACTGGGTATACGCCACGACAAAAATCAGGGAAATTGAGTCTGGGGAAGAATAGGTGTTTATGGGAGTGTGTCCTACTTTTTCCTCTCAACACCCAAATCGAGATCAGATGTTAGTGTTGATTAGCAATAAATTGAGCACAATTCCTCAATTCCAGACTGGTTTGCTTGCAACACCTTTTCAGCACCTGTGTAGGACATAAGGCATCCAGGATTTCGATGCGAAGTAATATGGAGGGGCCTTGCAATACATGAAGGTTCAGTAAAACATTTCTGAATTAGTTTTCATAACATGCATGACATGTAAGAAAAAGAGCCAGAGAGACCTGGTTTAAAATGACACTTATACTCCTGGAAACAATCCATAGACCATGCTCCTGGTTCCACCTCTTAAACCATCACCAGCTCCAGAGAAGGCAACCTCTCAACTGCACACCCACCCTTATGTGTTCCGTATAAATAGATATGAAGGCTAATTGAAGATATACTTTTAAGACCCCAAGCTCTGCCAAGTGTGGGCCATTTAAAGCATTTCAGCCAGGCCAGGAAGACATTCATTTAGGAATAATCACATAGCTACATCTGAAAGATGCTGCACAGTAAGTGTGAACCTCATGCACAGTTTAATTGCATTATTTCCTGACAGGTAGGCTCTTATCACCTAACCTTCTTGAGGATCAAAGCAATAAATAAAAAAGCAGCTTTCTTCCCTTTTTCTATATGTGCGGGCCTCTTTCTCTTCTTTTTGTAGATGTGTGGGTTTCGTTGCCCTCTAGAGCGTTGAAGCAGAACTTTGTGGTTATAATATCCTATATTCATCATTAAAAATGAGTTTTAAGTCTGTGTTCAGATGCCAAAACACTTTCTCTTGCCATACTGATCAGGGGAGCGTTCCTGTGCCTCCCAGCGGTGCCAAGTTGGAGAAGCTGAAAGCCTCAAAATGCTCCCTATCAAAATTGGCAAGCAAAATAAAGAGGAAATTTGTGCAAATGCAAAAATATTCCATCGGAACATACTGCCTTCAATTATTTTTGGACCCATTCTAATGTTCATGGAGGAAGCAAGAGGAATAGCAACCGCATATCCAGTGTCGGCAGCAGGAAACTACAAATAGCACAGCACACCATGTTCCAGTTTCAGCAGCGGCAGGCTTCAGAGCTGTTTCCTTACAGTCAGGAGCGGACGGACTGTGAGGCGACTGCTGCCAGAGTCTGGAAACATAAAGCAGGAACTACGCCATCACTCAGTTAATGTTCTGCCCTCTTGCACTGAAAGGTCGTAAGTGTGTTGGATGATCCAGTGCAAATCGGATAGAAGGTGGCCCCAGACAGCTGTAACTATGCTATAGGACACACTTAGCATGAAGGAAATGCGCAAGTCTTCCTCATCCCTAGCTGCAGCAGTGGAGCGAGGCATTGTTATTGTTTTTACAATCCCATCAAAAAGATTAGGTTCAATTCCAAGTGCTGTGGAGGCAACATATTTAGCTGCCTGAAAAAAAAAAAAAAAAAAAAAAAGCAGATTTGGCAGCACAGGGCAGAATGAATTGATAAAGAAAGATGGAAAGCACTGAGATATCTATTTTACACATCACATCAGGACTCCCACTGCAGGATAGGCTTCCTGTGTGACAGGAGGCAAGGCAGTTAACCCCTGTGGTTTTTAATTCCCAATTTTTAGCTTTCAAATTGCATCCTTTGTACTTTCATCTTACTGCTCCAAAGCCAATCCAGCACAACAGCAATCAGTCTCTGGCAGATGATTGCCCTTCCTGATGGACAGCTGTCCACATCTGAAAAACCAGCACCACAAATGCCTTCAGAAGATTCTTATGCGCTTTGCTTGTGGAGTCTGAACTCAGGTCATGGAAGTGTTACGGGGGGAAGTTTCTACTCTCAGAGCTGTCAAACCAACAACAGACTCGTTGCAACAGAAACAGAAATGTCAATGGTAAGCTCCAAAAGGAGTCCTGCCCCCTCCTCCACAGGGAAATAAATGACAGTTGCAACAAGGGTAGGTGTCATTCACCACTAGAATAACATCCACCAGGACGAGGATTTCTGATATATATTTATCCAGTTCCCTGTACTGCTCTGCTCAGCAGGCAAGGCAATCCCACACTTCCTCAAACCAGATGGCAAAAACTGGGTTTGTACTGCTTTCAGTTGTAGGAGCAGCACAAAGCAGTTGGTGTGTACTTGTGAATTTGTCCTGTTGTTATTAGATTTGTCCCCAAGCTTTCTACTGGTGGATGGAAAGGCAGAAAAGCAAATGTTCACAATGCTATTGGTACATAGGGGAAGAACCCCTGTGGCCTTGACTGATAAATAAGAAAGTAGCAGGATACAAGCTTGACACTGTGAAGAAGCTGCAAGCTCCTTTGGAACATCACTAATAATGAAAACATTTTGATTTTACAATCTAATTAGCAGAAATGAGCTCTATTTGTGTTTTGAGGGAAGTTAAAAACTTCTATAATGATCTCCTGGTCTTGCAAAAATCTGCTCTTTCCTACAGATACCAAGAACAGGATCTTACTAAGTGTGACCAGCAGTGGTCAAAGTAATGAACAGTTCTCATAGAGCCCCCCGTGATTACTTACCACTCCAGCAACTCTTCACTTTAGATTAGAATCATAGAATCATAGAATCATTAAGGTTGGAAGAGACCTCCAAGATCATCGAGTCCAACCGTCAACCCAACACCACCATGCCCACTAAACCATGTCCCTAAGCGCCTCATCTACACGTCTTTTAAATACCTCAAGG
>NW_008825100.1:2189529-2211006 GCF_000699105.1 Pygoscelis adeliae
TCTTTACTGAAAGAGTGGTTAAACATTGGAACAGGCTGCCCAGGGAAGTGGTGGAGTCACCATCCCTTGAGGTATTTAAAAGACGTGTAGATGAGGCGCTTAGGGACATGGTTTAGTGGTCATGGTGTTGTTGGGTTGACGGTTGGACTCGATGATCTTGGAGGTCTCTTCCAACCTTAATGATTCTATGATTCTATGATTCATATTAAACAGAGCAGATGTCAGCTAGCTGCATCTTTAATTCAGAGCTATAGCCTGTAAAGACTATAGACTGCAAGTCCCAGCATGCAGGTTCCTGAACTGAGAGATACAGGCTATGCAGGATTCATCTTCCTGTTAAAGATGAAGGTTTTTGCAAGTAATTTATCCTTATAGATGCTGAAGAGGATTTACCCCACAGTTCCGCAATAATTCTTTCATGTCCATGACTAGGTGAGGGGGATTGCAGATTTGACACAGTTTAGCTGCCACTCTCAGAGCCTTCCACAGTGGAAGGTGCTGATCCCACTCTGAAATCTCTTTAGCACATGACATCTTTGCTCACAGCATCACAAGGAACTGTCAACACACTCTGTGCACAACCACCCCTTGTTATAACATTTTTTCTGCTTCTAGACAAACTTTGTTCTTTCATTTGTTGTCCTGGTTTCAGCTGGGATAGAGTTAATTTTCCTCCTAGTTAAAAAAAAAAGTAAGCCTGAGACCAGGTAAACCCAGTAATTTGGGGAATCCATGAGCATAAGCCCTGTTCTGCTACCACCAAGCTTCAGAAAAATATCAGTAAAGATGCATTCAGAACATCATACTGTTTATTCAGCTGCATCAGAACACCTCATAGCGGCTTATTTGTGACAGAGAGCACTGATGTGCTTCAAGACAAAGCAGGAGCAGTACTCAGTAGCAAGAGTTCAATTATTTTAAAATGAAAAAAACAGAAACATGACAGAGAACACTTTTGAATAAACACAGAAAATTAATGAAAAACTGCTGTTACAATAGAGTTATTGCTACATGCTTTTAATTCTCACCTGTTTTATTAGAGCCTCCTTTGTTCTAAGATGTGTGAAGTAATTAAATAAAAGTGATTAGAGCTGGCATAGGTTCATTTGGGGAAATACACAGATTTTTAAGAATGGAGTTTCTCCTTTTGATATTAATTTCCTGTGTTGATCCTTTGTCCTTGATTGATTCTATTAGAAAGGTCTTGCACAAAACATCTTAAGTGAAGCAGAATATTCCCAGTACTATACTAAATCAACCCAAGTCATTTGTGGGTACATATCTGTATGCAGTAGGAATGCTTCCATACCCTTACTTCTCCAAGGGCATTTTTCAAATGCAAATCTGCATTTCTTTGCTGGAAACAGCCAATACCCGAGCTAGATTCAGTACCTTACTGTTCTAGGTGCCATACAAACATGCACATAACTGTTGTTTATGCACCCAGCTCAGTCTCAATTTAAGCCTCATTTCCATATCATCTATATAATTATCTTTCCGACATTTTAAGATCTGATATTGTAAGATGGTGTCTGCCAATTCAACAATTCAGGGACCTATCTGCACCCATTTTCTGTGTTCTGCCTGATATTAGAAATTCTGTGTCAAAGCAACTTCATGTTGAACACGGGGCTTGTCCTCTCTGTTGTTTTAGTTTCAGACTGGGCTTAAGTACAAAGGATGGCATGAGATGATGATCTTCTATTCACATGGCACCTTATTTAGACTGATAGCTAACTTTTCTTCCCAGCATTGGCATCCCAAGTCTGATTTTATTAATGGGGAAGAACAGTCGTCTAGTGAGAATCTCTATACCAAAAAAGGCACCATATGCTGAGGGAAACTTCAGAGTATAAAAGAAAGCATTTTTCACTGGCAGTATGAGAGAGTAGACGCCAGATATGGAAACAATGTTTCAGGAGAGAACAGACACTATGTGCTCTGTGCAAGAGTCCACATGCATGAGAAAAGACAGAGAAAAAGACGCTAAAGCAACTTAAAATACTTTGACTAAATGTTGCTCTTGAGCAATGTCTACTCCAGCTGCATAAATGTAAAGATCTGTATATTTCTTCTATAGCTTAAAAATAAGAACCAATTGTGTCAGGAACATTTTCAAAGCTTGTTTTTCTTATATTAGGACCACTGCAAGCCCTGGCAAATCACGCTGCCCATAATGTTGCAAATGTGTTCTAACGTAACTGGAATACTGCGAGGGGGCACCAGCACAAACAGCTGGAAATAAGGTCCCGTTTCTGGAAGTGGGTGGCAAAGTTGCTAACTCTGCCATCAGTAAGGCTGGAGCCAGAGACAGTAGCTAGAGATGGTGGCTACACAGCTCCTGGACGTAGGGCTCTCACAGCACTGGCTCACTGAATACCTGCCAGTGGGAACTCTTACAGAGACCGTGAGTCTTTCACTAATTTCAATAGAAGCTGAGACTCTCTCTGCTTTACAGGACCAGGCCTCTGTCTTTCTAGCAGACAACTCAGGGAGACCTCGAGCACCGAACTGCAATCAGGTCAGGAGATGCAGCTAAAACTAGCCTGAAACTGAGTTGTTTCACCCGATGAAGAGAGAAGCAGCTGCTTTGGGCCGAGAGGGGTAGGTACCAACAAAAAATGGAGCCCTTGTGATCTCTGAGAACTCTTTTTCTGGGACTATGGGTAAGGGATTTCATTTACGCTTAGCAGTAAATTTTTGGTCACTCTTCTTATAAAGCTCTCCGCAAACACATGCGTGTTCACAAACACAGAGCCCAGTTCAGTGCCTTTCCCAGTCAGTGTCTGTACCCCATGGCCTCTGTCCTTTGTCTGCACAGACATTTGGAATGGGCTAAGGATGAATGCTTAAATGAGCCTCACTTAGACATTCAGTCGAATGTCTCTGCAGAAGACACTAAGCTTATTGACTCCTTTTATTTTGGAAGTCTTATGGAGCTTACCTCAGGTCTAACAACACCCCCCCGTGTTCAAAATCTCCAGGAAAGCTCCTTACAGTGATGCTCACTTACTGTGCTGTTGTGATACCCATGGTGTAAGTACTTAGATGGAAAATCCAGGGCATGCTGAGTTCTGTACACCAATGCAGTGTTCATGTAACTTAAATGAAATCTAAATCCTATGCAAAAATCCATGTCTAATCCATGCTTATGCCTGTATGATTATTACTGTTAAATACCATTCATTCAGTAACAAATCCTTTCGCAGTGAAACAGCACAGGGGGCATATATACTTCTCCTTGGTGCAAGACACTAAGGATGTGCTCTCATTATTAATCTTGATTCTGGTTCTTTCCCTTCTTAATATGCTTCCTGCCTCCTCCCCAGTCCTAATTAACCACCTCCCCAGAACTCATTCGCTTTGTTTTCATTTCACATATGACAGCTCCCTCCGCCAGCTTCTCAGTACTTTCCTCATTGTGTTTCCCAGTCTCATTGCCTGGGACACATCTCCCTTACAGTAATTTCTAAGCCAACATTTCACACGAAATCTTGGGAGGCAATTGTATATATGGCATTTAGAAGAGATCAAAGAAACCGAGTGCTTCCAGCAATGAAATGAGAGAGGGGAAATGGTGCTTCACTAAGTGGATTTTACCTCAGTCAGAGGAGCCTGTCCCAGGTGCTATGCCTTTTGGCGTTATACAAATCCTTAAGGGTTAATATGACATGTTGTAAACGGGAAAACTCTATCACCTGCTCATGTATCACTTCCAGGGTCTTTTGACACTGCTAGAAGAAGAAAATGTAGAGGTGATGGGAAATGAAGAAGGAAGTGAAGATGTTGCTGATCTTTTTAATCTTTCTTACGCTGGTTTTTCAGAAAATCAGCTAAGACCCATTTCTAGGAAATGCTTCCCCACACAGCATCACTTGACTAAAGGAGCAGCTACAATTGCTCTACTTAATGGACTGTAATAAAATAAACTGTCACCTATTAGCAAGAAGGATCATATCATCAGATTTGTAATGCATTTTATTACAGAACTTACAGCATCAGAATTTTTAAGTGCAGTATAAGGGGAAGTAATGTATGAAATGGTTAAAGTGGATATGTATCATACAATCACAAATGCACTGACAGTTTCCCTTCTCTCAAAAATCAAGATATCAATGTTGCTTTCTTAAAGCCACCAAAACCACAACGTAAATTTCCACATTTTGTTTTCTATTATTCCATCAAAGTCATCCTGCATCTTTTTAGACAGAGTAGCTTGCAGAGCATTCCTTCTTTCTGAGGAACATGAACCTTTGGCAGGTGTAATACTCCAATAATAGCATGAGCATGGTTCAAATACTCAGATTATATACTTGGATAATCTTCTCTCCCACTGACTTTGCTGTGGAGCTAGAGCTTCTCTGTATTTTTCTAGACTAACTCTGTATGGTGTTAAGTTAGATTCTAAACCAGGAACTCCTAAACTTCATCTGGCACTTCAGAATAAGTGTTAATGGGTATACTGTGCTTCTGCTGAATATCAATAGGAGTCTTCCTAATACTTTCATTAGGAATGGGAATAGGACACTGGACAGGAGTCTAGTACAGCTGGTGTATCTGTGATTTTCCTCCTTCAGAAACCAAGTGCCCCATTATATTTTTCACTAAATGGGGACTGAGTTTAACCCCGCCTATCCCGTAGAATAACACATCAGTTCCCCTATTTAAGGAGACCAGACCGAAGAAGAGGCCTGAAGCAGTGCTCTGTATGAGAAGGGAAGGATGCAGCACGCGCTTCTTGGTGCCTCGGTCTCACTGCCCACATCTGCACAGAGAGTGGGATGCAGGAGAATTGCTGCAACCATTATTCCACTCTGTTCCCCCTCAACCATTTTGCTTACTCCTCCCCCTCTCCAAACTTGTCTTCTATCGTATGAACTTTGCATTGTTACCACATTCCGATCACTCTTGCACTCACTGAAATCTTTCTGTCATTCCAGGCTGGCCATATCACCTGGGAAATGGGAGCAGCAGCTGCTGTGGGGCAGGAGCTGCAGGCCATGCCCTCCGCTCCCTCTCACTGCAGCCACGTGCAGAGCAGCAGTACCACCGCAGCCCCCAGCAGCCAGCACAGATCCATAGCCTGCTCCACAGGGAAAATCACAGGCAGAGCTGTGTTTTTCAAAGGGAAACTTTAGTATGGATGAGGCAGATGGTTTTGACTGCAAGACCGCTACTTCACTGCTCCTTGAAGACTCGATGTGGCCTGTGGTTTGCCACTAGACTTTCTACAAAGCTGGCCCTATCCAAATAAAATGTTTCTCCCACCACAAACTTCCAGTGAAATTCACTCGTGGCATTTTCTAACTACCATTGCCATCTTTTGGAGCTTGCGTTTGTGTAATGGACTCTGTAGAAAGTCAGGAAGGAAAAGGAGAAGTGAGGACAGAGAGAACATGCAAAGTCTCCTCTGCCTCCCGTTAGAGGCTGACCCCAATCATGTTACAGCAGCCTGCTCTCTGCTCTGGTGTTACAAGTTTACAGCAGAGATCCTGGTTCAGTCCAGCTGATGACTATATTGTTTATACTTAATGTGGACAACGCTGATTACATCATGATAGCTGTTTTTCATTCACATACATGCCGGGGTAGTAAAATTGATAGGGAACCAACCCGGAATGATGGGGAAATTCCTACAAAAGTCAAGTTGGGTGCCAGTTACAAATGATTTCCAGAAAAGCTGGAAAGTGCAGAGTGTAAGGATAATTTTTTGTCTTTTTTGGTATTTATTCAAGTGCAAAACATGTGGACTCTTGCCTGAATTCTTCTCCCTGTCTAGATTTCAACCAACCAATTAACATTTCTCAGATAGTTCTAATAGTTGGATCTATGCTGATTGTGGGGGTTTTGTTTTAAACAATATTCAATTTAGACTGGACTACATTTTTTCATGTTACCGATGGCTAAAAATATTTTCCCTGTTACCCAGTAAAAACACAGTAAAGCCTCAGTTCTAGTTTCAAAATTATATATATATATGTACGTATGTATGTATATATTAGTTGGTGAGGAATTAATTTGTTGAACCGTGAGGGTCAGGGCTACACCAGCGGCTGAAATGTGTTATTTATCAGCAGATCATTACAGTCAGCACTGCACAGCATGTGAACTTCCTCACAGCACTCTGCCAAAGCTCCCCGCATGGCTGACCTGCCTGCTGACTTGAGCTTCGAGGAGCTTCCAGTCTCCATCTGGGGATTCAACCTCACTGCACGCTTGTGCCTATGTGATAGCCCAACTTCTCCCCTCCCTCGGCCCCAGCACAGGAAAATAAAACCCTAAAGGCCTGACTTGGCGACAAAGTTTCTCCACAGGCAGCTCTGCTCTCTCCCACCGATTTGAGAGGGAGAAGCCCAGGGTGTGACTGCCATCCCCTCCTTTTATTTTGCCAATAATACGAGTTGCTCAGCACACAACTATACAGACCTTCTGTAAGCTGTAATATCTTTAATTTGAATAATTCGTGTGTACAGGCAGTGACTGTCATTTATAAATGTTCCAATAGAGGGGATCTATAGGAGGGAAAAAAGTGAATTGATTTGTGGGCGTCACATTGGCCAGCCTCCAGTCGTCCGGGACCTCCCCCGTTAACCAGGACTGCTGATAGATGATGGAGAGCAGCTTGGCTAGCTCCTCCGCCAGCTCTCTCAGCACTCTCGGGTGGATCCCATCCGGCCCCATAGACTTGTGAGTATCCAGATGACGTAGCAGGTCGTTGACCGCTTCCTCTTGGATTATGGGGGGTTCATCCTGCTCGCCATCCCTGTTTTCCAGCTCAGGGCGCCGAGTACCCTGAGGGTAACTAGTCTGATTGCTAAAGACTGAGGCAAAGAAGGCATTAAGTACCTCAGCCTTTTCCTCATCCTCGGTGACAATGTTCCCCCCCGCATCCAATAAAGGATGGAGATTCTCCCTGGCTCTCTTCTTGTCATTAATGTATTTGTAAAAACTTTTTTTGTTGTCTTTAACGACAGCGGCCAGGTTGCGTTCTAGCTGGGCTTTTGCCTTTCTCATTTCCTCTCTGCACGACCTAACGAGATCCCTGTACTCTTCTTGAGTCGCCTGCCCCTTCTTCCACAAGTGATAAACTCTCCTTTTTTTCCTGAGTCCCAGCAAAAGCTCCCCGTTCAGTCAGGCCGGTCGTCTTCTCCGCCCGTTCTTCTTGCGGCGTACAGGGACAGCCTGCTCCTGCGCCTTTAAGACTTCCTTCTTGAAGATCGTCCAGCCTTCCTGGACCCCTTTGCCCTTCAGGATGGTCTCCCAAGGGACTCTCTCAACCAGCGTCCTGAACAGGCCAAAGTCCGCCCTCCGGAAGTCCATGGTAGCAATTTTGCTGCCTCCCCTCCTTACTTCACCGAGAATTGAGAATTCTACCATTTCATGGTCGCTAAGCCCCAGACGGCCTCCGACCACCACATCTCCCACCAGTCCTTCTCTGTTTGTGAACAGCAGGTCGAGCGAGGCACCTCCCCTGGTAGGCTCACTTACCAGCTGTGTCAGGAAGTTGTCTTCCACACACTCCAGGAACCTCCTAGACTGCTTCCTCTCTGCCGTGTTGTATTTCCAGCAGATGTCCGGGAAGTTGAAGTCCCCCACGAGAACAAGGGCCAGCGATCGAGACACCTCTGCCAGCCGCTTGCAGAATGCTGGGGTATTTTAATACCAAGGGGTTAAAAAATTAACCTACCTTAAAATACTGTGTGTTTTTCCTTCTTGTGTCCCCTTTTTTTTTTCTATCCCATCTTTAAGAACTCTTCAGGTTATCAGGACACCCGAAATTTTTAAAATCAGAGGTGTCCAGAAAATGGAAAGTCCTTGTCCATTTTCTCCTTATTAGAACAGGTTTCCTAAAATATCACCCAATGAGTACACAGAGATATTTTAAAAGGCCCTAAAACCTTATTTATATTCAGAATTTTATGTTGGAGTTTGAGCTGTCACAGGATATTAGAGTTGTCATTTGACTAGCACTAAATGACATAACCAGGTTATACAGAAAGAGCTGTGCCTCTCCCCAGGAGATAAAGACCATCCTGGCTCTGCTACCATACCTAATCGTAGCGGGTAGAGTGCAACTGAGCAAATGGAGGTACCAGGAAACTTTAAAATTCGATACACAGACACACTGTGGTGGCTATTTATACAGTGGAGACTGCGCTTAGACTGGATTTAGCTCTGAACATTACATGAGACAAATACTTTGCAGTTTGAGATGGTCAGACTACTTCAAAGAGATCTGCAAAAGGCAGCTAAGGAGAATAAGCACATCAATACTTTACATCAGTCTCCATGTGCGAAATGTGAAGTAAAAGGGTCTGCAACCTTCCCTGGAAGAATTTTAGGAACTCACAAACTGAAAAGATTAAAAACACTGATTTGAGAGTATAAACAACCCAAAGAATTTTCTGTTCTTTGGGAAAATGTAGTAGTCAAGGAAAGGCAAACAGAGCTACTCAGAGAAGCCAAAGGAAGACTGTGTGTTTAGTTAATGTGAGGTAGATGAATAAGAGATACCGAGAAGATCAAAATGCCAGTTTTGTCAGTCAGGAATTGCTCGAGACAGCCAGTGTTAAAAAGGCAGGAATCATGTTCCCACTGCTTCTTCCTTCACCTCAAAAGTTTCATTTATCTGCTGACTTACCTAAACCTTACACTTAACAACCTCAGAATAACACATGCAAAGAACCTAGCTGTCACAATGCTCAGACTTGTATCACACCATCCTTTTATGCCTGTTCAGGAGATAGAAAGGAAAAATATGTTGGAGACTTCCTTCAACACTGCAGAACGGTGCTTGGCAACAAGAACTTCTCAGACACTGACTTGATCTGAGAGCCTTTCAGCTTGTAACATTAATAACAATAATTTGCTAAATAATAATAATTTGCTAATAATATTAGCAAATAATACTCATAAATAAAAATTAAAATGTATGTTAGTAAGCAGGGTCATCTGAATTATCCCAAAGAAACTGAAAATTCAAACTGAAGCACTGACTGAAATACAGCCATTGCTGGGAAAGACAGCAGTGAGTGATCTCCTTACAGCATGTGACACACAAGGAAAAGGGAGGAGAAGAAGAAGAAGAAATTGTAGCATTTGGAAGAAAAACTCTGCTCTTATGCATTCTTGAGTGATGCTGCAGTGACTCTCCTTTTAGAGGGACTCATCTGAATTCAAGGTTTTCCCAATAGGAGGATTGATTATACAATGATGGAACCTTTTCAGTCCTAGCATCCCTTAGAGAGATTTAGTACATGCATTGAAAACCGATGTCTTGTGTCTTGCTCTGCACTACTGAAGATTATATTTCTTTCAGCAATGTGCTTCTCCCTGATGTTTTAAAAATAATATTAATTTGCAGCTGATTAAAAAAAATCATCTTCAGTGAGATCCCCCTGCAGATGGGGTCTGCATTTCTTCTGCTATTCCTCCTGGGTCCAGGCAGACACATCAGTGAAACAACTGGATCATACATTAAGTGGAGAAGATTCAGAGATTGGTGCTTTTGATGGATACACAGACTAGATAAACATGAGTCCAAGAGCTCAGTACCTTCCACTGAGAATACCCTACTTCTGTGGCCTAAAATTTTAAATGTGCAGCAAAGATTTCTCACGAAACCACCTAAAAAGATGTCAAGCACTTCTGCGTTAAGAAAGTGAGACTGCCAAGACTCTAGCACAACACAGTTTTCTAAAATAAATTCACCGAAATCAGTACCTGCATATGCTTCCAGAGGCAAACAGCAGACAAATACCAGAAGTAGTAAGAAGCCTGCTTTATTGTGTATTACTGAAATTTGTAGGTGGTGTTGTGTATGAGACCTGGTTAGGGAACTCTGGTTGTTTTTTAGCCAGTCTTTTCAACAAACATGACAAGCTGCTATGCTTTGCTTGCAGGGGACTTCCCTATCTACTACAGGTTCCTGAATAAGTATCTTCTGAAGAGGCAAGGAATGGGGGTGTAACTCCACACCGGTACTGCACACCTCTGAAATTACAGCTTCCTAAAGCCATGTTACTTACCTGTGCTTCTGCTGCTCTACATACTTTTGTACACTGTATTTCATTTCAAGACACCCTATGTGCTTTTCAGTCCGATACGCTACGTTACAAACGTCTAAGAAATATGAAGTTGCAATGCAATCTCTATGAAATAATTTAATGTTAAATATTTCTCAAACAAGGTCTTGTGCTGGTGAACAGGAATCTTGGCTGCTGACTCAGTGTCCGGTATGAATTCAAATGCCATCCTTATGTGCTTTTTAATGCAGAACAGCCACACTGAGTTTTGCATGCTGCTGTCATTTCAGAATACTTTCTCTTGGTCTGTTTATATATTTAACCTAAACACAGTGTCAGATCCCATGCTGTGGGAACTAAGTGGCCATGTCCTTGGTACAAAGCCATCACTAGAGATTTTACCAGTTGCAAATCCTGTTGCGATTTCCTAGGAAAGGGAAACCGAAAATGTTGTTTGAGGTAACAATTAGGAGGATTTAAACTACAAATTTCCCATAGACTCGCAAGAAGTGCAAACAATAATCATAGTGAATCAAACCCTAAAATCATTCTTCTTTAGGTGCTGTGACATGTAGATAGATATATTCATAAGCTTAGTAAAAGAAACTTGAAAAAAAAAGCTTGATTCTCGTGCTAATGTCTACCAAATACACCCATTGTGACACAAAAAAGCAGGTTAACTTTCATCAAAAGTGACACAGATAAGTAATTCTTGGATATCATTATGCCTGCTACATCCAACAATTAGTTCAGTGAATTTGGTTTACGAGTTACATCAAGTACATCTGCTGGCAACATGAGATTTACACCTGTGATGAATACCTCATGTTGCTAATTATAGAAAAACTGTCACAGTGTCCTTGCAAAAAAGTCTTGGTTAAAGCATGAAAGGAACAGATTATTCCCTACCTTCTCAGCATCTTGCTCAAAAAGCCGGAGTTGAAAGCACTGGTCCAGTTTCAACTTGCGGACATGCCACATCTGATGCAAGTGTTGCCGGGTAGAATGCAGCTTGTCTAAAAGGCTGGTGATCTTTGGCACAAGACTTTGAAAATCTGCACTTCCAGGAATGCAGTTCCTACCAGAAAAACCATCACTGCATCTTATGCATTGTAGTAACCTCTGACCCTCACGATCCAGTTCTTCCACAGGAGCTTTAATCACTTTTTTCTTAAGCTGCGTGTGCTCATCAATCAGCCTTCTTGAGCCCTCAACATCAACTGGAAACTCCTTCCTAGCCAACATTTCCTGGAGATCCTCCAGCCTTGATAATAAATGGATGGCACTGTTGAAAAACTCTTCCAAGGAGACGCGCAACTCTATCCATTCATCGTGGTTGTAATCCAAGGATCCTTCAAACTCATCCGTCAGTTGAGAAGGATCTACAAGTTTTGCCAGGCCTTCAACAGATACCATACTTGTCTAAGGAAGGGAAAATAACAGCATTTGAATCAGTGACTGTCTAATCAGAAATAACAGTGCAATCCATAAATACCATGAAAGGATTATTTTCGTCATCAATACATAATTGAAGGAACATTGTAAAAGATGCTGAGGACTATGTTTAATTTTGATGGATTGATTGGACTGAAAACGTTTCTATTAATGGCACTGATTTATTTATTTATTTATTAAAAGACATGATATTTACTGGAATAACATCTATCTTTTTCAGCTGGCCTGACTATCAAAAACATATAATGAGAATGCTTCTGCCATAGATTACTTTAACCCAGTTGGACACTGAAGACTTCTTACTGCAGCTGTTGGATATCTGGACATGATTGTTCTACTACTTGTGTTACACTCAGCCTAGTGGCTGTACAGCAGCAAAATTTTTAGGCATATGAACTGAAGCAGGGATTGTGACCTGCCAAAACACAGAATATGCTGGTTTTTTCTTCCAGATTATTCCAGTTGGCTTTTGCCACAGGCAGATCTCTTTCGTATTAGTAATTTCTAATGTAATTAAGCCAAAATCAACGTAAAAGTGAAATGTCATTGGAGTATTAACAATAGAATTTATTGCTAATAGAAAGTACTGCTCATGAATCATACACAATCAATGAGAGATGGTTTTAATTCATTCAGACGCAGTAATCAGTGATAGAGAAATGCAGTGGGTGCCTGGAAAGCAGCTTACAGTTTAAGGATGCAACAACTGATGGCTGTTCCCATTTATTTTAGACAAATTATTTTTTTCTGAAATACGAGCATAGGGTTTCATATGTTACTAGCGATTTTCAGTGCTGTCATGTTAGCACTCAAGTTGGCAGCCCTTAAAGGCTTGTGATGTTCATCAGTGACTGCACATCTATCCCCTAAAGATCAGGCCTCTAAAGGATGTCAGAGTTTGTGCTCTTCAGCAGTGGAGGCACCCAATAATCACAGCAATCTTGTAAAAGTAATCTACAAAAAAAAATACCTCAAGTCCTGTCTGTTATCCTGAATTACGTCCAAAATAGCAGGCTGCCCACTGGTTTAAAGTTAATAATAGGCTTTCCTTCCAATTTGTATCCATCTAAAAATAACAGGCATTCTGCAATGTATTAAAATTGGGATTGTATTGAACTTATGCTCAGCAGAAAGATTATTTTAAAACTTTCTTGCAATGTTCCTTGCTTTGGGGAAGGGGGAGGACAGTGTGATGATCTGCAGGCATGCTTCACTCTCTGGACTGTGACACAGAATCATTCTGCCAGAGTCTCACAACACAAAATCCGGATCATTAGCCTCCACTAAGGGTTGTATTCTGCCCTGACACATGCATAATGCTTCTATTAAGCTCAAAAGCAGAATCTGGTCTTAAAACTGACACCGGTTACTGCTGAGTTTGTAGATGGGGTAATTCAACAGAGAATTCCATTGCCTTCCACTGCAGTCTGTTCCTGACAAGGACCTCATGTTTCATCACAGCTGTGGGAAATCACCATGATGGTTCAGTGCAGAGAGGGTATCTGTGTGCTGCCCCACGTAGATCAAATAAGTGTGAGTCATATTGACCTGCGATGCTTATTAGATATTCACAGTTCTTCTTATGAGAGAGCATGAGCTGCCCCAGAGCCTGAGCCTACCGATAAGCAGCAGCACCCACAAGAATCCTTTAAAACACAAGTTCCTGGATTGTGGTGTGTATACTGCAGGGGGTCTACTGTACAGTGGACCACAGCTTGAAGGACTCATCAGTTCTGAGTGTCTGCAGGTGGTTCAATAGACAGCAGAAGCACTGACTCTCTTCCTCCAGTCCAAAAATTTGTGAACCATTACAGACACCCATGTGAACAGCCCAGCAGACAGACTAAGGCTCAAAGGCACACACACAAAATGAAAATACCCTTAATGCATGTAGAGCAAATGAGTCTAGAGCTTTTAACACAATACAGACTCAGAGCTGTAACTATGAAGAATAGCTTAACCACAGTTTACTCTTCACTATCATCACACCAACTCCACACAATAAAAAATATGTCAAGCCTCCAGAAAATATTAATTCATTTTAAAAAAACCAAATGTTCTAAAAATATATATTTGAACTCTGTTACTTTACTTGTAGGTTTTGAAGCTTTAGGAAGACATTGCTTTTTTTTACTAAAGCACTGGAGGATTGAAATTCAGTGTTGGATACACATGCATAAGCTGTCTTTTCTTGGGCTACTTACAGGGCTGCCACTTAGTGCCCATATATATTTTAAACAGAAGCTCCCCATCCCCCAAAGCTATTCTGTTACTAGTGTCTGCACAGGCTCCCTTTTGCCCCATGTTCTTCTGTACCCACACATGTCCTTTCTCCTTCCCGCTGCCCTGATCCCACTCATTCCCCCCAGGCAGCATTGCCAATCTCATTGCACTGCAATGGCAGCCACTTCTGCCAGGAGCGGTGATTTCAGTAAGCGTGAGGAATCTCTGGAGGTTACATAAACCCATACTGAAGGCAGTCTTGCTTTCAAAGGTGCATAGGGGATAGCAAGTGGAAGTTATTTTGATGGCTGAGTAGCCATCAAAATGATAATAGGTAGCCAAGGAAGGTAAAGACCCATTTAAACAAAAATTTATGAGTTGACTGGTTTTTGTGAGACAGAGGGGAAAAAAATGTACAAATTCTTAAATTGTGATAATAATGTAAAAGTTAGTTAATGATTAACACCAATCTAGTTGCCCGTTGCAATTCAAGAGTGCTTTTAAGAAGAAATTGAAAATAAGGACATATTTATATCACACTGACTTCAACAGATCTTAAATATAGTCTTCCATTGCAGTCAACATTAAGAACTATAGCCAAATTCTCTTCTGAGTGTCTCTCTGAAATTAATGGATTGGTAAGTAAGACAGCCAACGATAGAATTGTTTCTCAGCAAATTAAAAAAAAACAACACATGACTAACTCATGATTGATGTATGAGCACTTTATGCACCTGAGCTTTGTTTCTCTTTGAGTAAGAAGCTGAAATTCACAGAAAACTAAAGAGCACTAAGAGAACACAGCTGGTTTGTCTTCACCAATGACAAAGTTAGTAAAATTCCTTTTAATTATGCAGTTACTGTATATCGGTTACTTCTCAAAGAACCTGTCCGAGGCACCTTATCATTAACATGGGTTGTTAATGTTACCCCTGAATTGTAAATCTCAATTAAATTAAAGCAGTGAAAATATATAGATAAATTTAGCATAAATGCCTTTTATGAAAAAAAGCCGCTACCTGAAGTTGGGTAGAGATGAACTAACAAACCCATACATTAGCATCCAGAGAACTTTGTCTTTAGTATATTGACTGGTTTGGTAGGGTTTTTTTCTAAGAGAAACAAAGGAAAGACTGAATGCAACACCACCAAAAATAAATACCACAAAAACACCCTCACCAAGGTGAACTATGTATGTGAACCTCTGAGATGAAACGTGCATCCCATTCCACCAGTGTGCTCAGAAGGCAACCTGATGCCAGGGCATCAGCCCACTCCCACAAACAGTCCTCAGATGTCTTTTTTTCCTCTCAATCACAGGGCTTGGGAATATTTTTTTTTTACCTGAAGAAAATTCCTTATCAGAGATAATGCTTTACCATACATCTCTCATGTGGCTCTCACCTCAAAGATGAACTTGGAACTGCCGAAGTTCGTTTTCTGCTTCTGCCAGAAATTATCAGGTTTTATAATCAGGGCAACATGAATCTCTGCAGGAAAGGCTTCTTGAAGGGTCTTTAGGAGAGGCTTGATCAAATCCCATTTGGATCCCCGCATATCGATAATAACAGTGAATCCTCGTTTACAAACATCTTCGCTGCAGGAATAAAAGCATATCAAGATAATTAATACTGTGGGCAGTCACACTGACACTTAACTTTTGTTGCTAGTGTTCAGTGCTTCAGAGCAAAGCAAGGAATGATATACTTCAAAATAAAAGGCAAAAGGTAGTACAGCATAAAGGCTATATGAAAGGCTATATTAATTTTACCATAATCTAATTTACATGAAATTCAAGTGTATATATTACAGTTTAATCTCTAATTTCCCAAATAAATGTAATTCAAATTTTCACTGAAAACATACATACTTTCACACAATTGAAAACAGAATCAAATATATCTGTGTAGAAGCTATTTATGTGTACATACAACGGATTCTGCTTTTAACATATTGAATTCAATCCACAGCCAAAGCCAACAAGCAGGGTCCTGTGCCTTAACGTTGCTGGCCACTTGTAAATTTGGGTGCCTTCATTTTCAGAGGCCCCTTTAAGGGCTTTTTAAAAGGTGTAATTTCCAGAAAAGTGCCTGGCAATCATTCCCTGAAAGGAAGGTCCTTGAGACTCAGCATGTGCACTGTTAAAATTGGGGCCCTTTTCCCTCCTGATTGATCTTCCAAATGTTGCAGAATCTCTTTCAATCTGCAGTCATACTTTTCTGCCAGCCTGTGCTCCTCCCTTCTCAAAAGTTCAAGACAGTTATCGTTATCATCTGGCCTGGTCATTGGCAATGCATAGGGCCCAAAAGCACCAGGGCATTGGCTTGCAAACACATCTTCCCTTTTTCCTCAGGAGAAGAGAGAGAAAGAATAAAAGGACATGTTGATTCAAGTCAAATCTGGGCAGCTTTCAGCATAGCTTTTCCAGGGACGTAGTATTGCTCCTCAGAAAAAGAGGTATGGCTCAAAAGTGACATCATCCATCTGCAGCATCCAGCATTTGATGAGATTTAAGAGGTGTGTACTCCTCTGACTGACTAGCTAATATAGCTGCCATGCATGGTGTTGAAGTCTTGAGAGCTATGGTGTCTGCTTTAGGCCTCAAGCACTTGCACAAAATGGGAAATTTCCCACCTCCAGTAATATTATTGTTATGGAAAATGAGTGAAATTCATTGGTGATGCACTAAAAATGCCAGAATGGTCTGCCTACTAATCTAATTTTTTTTTTCCAAGGTGGAATGGAGGTCACAGCCTTTTCCACAGAAGGAGAAGCTGTTGGAAGAAAGGAAGTGTGCAAAGAAGAAAGGAAGATGAAAACAGAAAGAACAGTTGAGAAAGAAGAGAAACATGGCAGAACATGAATATATTTTGTATAATGAATGCAACAGTGAGGTACAGAACAAGAAATCCTCTTTAATACATGAATTTCTGCAAACCTTTCTGCAAACTGGCCATCAACATACATAGGATCGATATTGTGGACATAAAGGTATATGTAAGATAATTTAAAATAGCAAGTGTTGATATCACTGGAATGAATCTGAAATATGCTGAGGACAGATATTATTAAGTATGGTTATAACACAGAAATTGTAAGACTCTGTTTAGCCTCCACACGAATACTCTCAGTGCACAAACACACAGGATGATTTTCACTATGCTCTACCTCTCTAAATTCTTAAAGCACTCTTTCTGCTAATAAGGTCTAGCTCCTATGTATCTACTGAAAACAACTCTATAAAGCTTAGAATTAGGTTTCTGGGCTGGAACAAGGACAGGGATATCCTTCAGAGGAAGCGCACTGGATTAACATATATAACTTAAAAATAAAAGTCCTTGGTGACCTTACCAGTATCTAGAAAGATTTGTGCACAGATGGACCACCCCATGGCAAAGCGGATTTTGCCACGTTAAGAGAGTTCGCTAACTTGAACAGTCTCAACTTAGTGCCAGGAAGGAGCAGTCAAAGCCAACAAGCTTGGACCTCTGCCTTAACATTATTGGCACATCTAGAGCACACCGCATACAACAGTCAGTGTAACAAAAAACTAGGGAGACCAGGCACTTCCAAACACTGTCAGGAATATAGATCTTTTTATTCTCCTTTTACCTATTGCTGAAAGGTCAGACATCTGATCCTTCCATAACTAATGCCAAATAAGGCTGTAAAAGAAGCTTTGTTGGTGGTGCTACCGCCTCTTGCCCTTTGGAACGAGAGCCAAGACAAAAGAATCAAATCAGAAAGGGATGAAGAGAAGAGGGGTTGTGTTTGGGTTTTTTTTTCTTGCAAAGCTTTACAGGGTCTTCAGTAACTTCTGTCAAGTCACCGATCCCTGTTATACTGAAATGACTTTTCCAAGGATTGATTTTTCTTCAAACACTGGACAAAGAGATCCAAGAGCCATATGGGCACATGGAGAGCCCCAACAGCAGACACAGTAACAGGTAAGTGCAATCTGTCTTTTCTGATATAAATAAATAAATACCCCCATTGCAACCACAGTAAGGCATACGTATTAATTTCATTCCAACTCCCCATGGCTGCTGCCAACCTGACAACTTACCAAATCTGATCTAAAACAATAACTTAATACTTACTGATGAACAACAGAAAAACCTGTTTCAGTAAACAGAACAGAAATGTCCTGAGGGACTGAAGTCTTCCATTTATGAACCTGAACTAAAGTCTGAGACCCAAACAGACCCAAAATCAGAACCTGCCCCCAGCTTTAGAGCATAGGCAGTATGATATCATCTTGACACCCATGATTACATACCACCATGACTGGAAATTCAGCCTGCAGTAAGACAGATATTCCAGATAGGGAACTAAGAGATGTAACTATGGGCTGGATTCTGTGTTTACTGAAGGTTTACAGCCCCTCCGGACCCTGGAGGTGCAGAGAAGCAGTGAAGGGAGCAGACAGTACTGCTGCCCATTCCCATCAGCATACCATGCCTAAGCATGTGTGTGTGAAAAAATGCTCCACAACACCCTAAATCCCTACTTTCAGGTTTTTGGAGACTTCACAGTATGTTTCCAGTGGAAGAAAATTGAAGCATGCTATGGAGAGGGGTGCCTTTGAGAGCACTTACACTATACAAGCCGGCAGGCGGATACTAATCAGGTATATATACCTCAGAGAAAGAAGAGGGACATAAGAAAATTATTTAGGTTGTAAGCTTTTCAGGGCAGGGACCATCTGCCATGCGGGACCACCTGCCATGCTGTGTTTTTCTAAGGAGCCTGCCTTGGTGGAGGTCTCCAGGTACCTATATTCATACTACAGTCTTCAGCTGTCTAGAATGAATTCCAAAAAATTACTCTTCAGGAAACTATAGCTGCAAATACAAAGAATTAAAAATAATGACTAATACCAGTCTGCAAAAACACAACTGAATGCATATGTGAAAGTACAAAAGGTTTACATAAATGTGGGGAGGACACCTCATAAGCAATTTAGTTAAAAAAAAAAAAAGAGGCCAAAATTTAAGTTGCATTATCCAAATATTTACAGCTATTGATAGGGTCCTAAAAAAGTTGGCCTTGTGAAGACGTAATGAAGCACCCATAAACTCTGGTGAGTCAGAGCAATCTGTGAAGATTTGTCACTTTGACAGTCAGTCATTTTTCTTCAGTTACCTCAACATGTATTGAGGAAATGACCCTAGGTTCCTTTTGAATAGTCTAGCCATGCTTATTAAATTTATTGTTTAAAAGCAACAACTCAAATCCTTCTCAGTTTAGCAATTGATCGGGAAAAGCATCAGTAGCAATCAAGCTTCCTCTACACTGTCCAAGCAAAACATGCCTTATCCCTGGCTCCCAAGAGGCTACATCAATCCACGTATCTATTATGCACAAGTAATCATTTTAGGATGGCAATTAATGTTGATTGTGGTGCTTAATTTTTTCCGGTATTGATATTTGACCAGAAACTGGAGAAAACACTCAGATCAAGGCATTTGGACAATCCATCAACCTTTTGGCTGTGCTCATCTGGACTAGATTTGCAATGGTGAGCACAAAATATTTGATAGTTGATATGTCATTTCAGTTGCTACACTGCTTTTAAGCAAAGACAAAGCTTCTAAGTTTAATAAAAATACCCTAGAATATTTGTGAAAACAATACTTATGATCTGGATTTTTGTAAAAAAAGAAAGCATAAAATTGAAACTCAGAAGCAGATGTGATAATTTTGTCAAAATAAATGCCTCTATTTTGGTTTCTAGGGTACTTTCATAAGGTTATTTTCTCAAATTTCCTCTTTAATTCAGGCACATTCTAATTTGTATTTTCTTTGGCAAGAGCTGGCTTGCTGGGTACCAAATGAATTAAGGACTTCATGCTTTCTGATTAATCTTTCAAATACCTATTATTGATTATGTGTATTTTTCATCCTTATGGTTTGGCCAAAGCTTCTGGCATTCAGAAGCTTCAGCACTTGATTAGCTGAAATAACACACTATCTCCATTCCCGTTTTGCAGTCATGAGTTAATGACAAAGAAGCACATTTAGCACACCTGTTGGACCACTAAAAGCACAGATCTGACATGTATAGCATCTCATTCAAAATATGATTTGTTAACAGTGAGAGCAAGATCTCCTTTAAGGAGGGTCAGCGTAACCTTGTCAGGAGACACTCTCAGCATAACAAGTAGCTCTACAAGCATCAATTTGTAAGCACAAAATCTGCAGGAACTTAATTATTTTTGAGATCACCATTCCTTTGACAAATGTGGCTGTAGTCAGCCAAGTGATTCACAAGCTGAGGGTGGAAAAGGGAGAGGAAGCGGAGAAAAATGGGTGTGTGAAAGCCTCCAAGCACAGACTGTTATCCCAAAGGCCTCATTTCATACTGGGACCAAACTAATTCCGCTGCTTAGTTTGCATATCAAAATGTGCCAAAGATCACTTCAGTAACTTATGTGTTAATATTTTTGATCAATTGCAATTTTTTATTCATCTTCTCTGTGGTTTGTTTATTCAGCTTGAAAATGAAGCTAGATGGGGAGGTTTATAATCAGCATCACCTACTGACTTTCATACTTTGGTTCTACGTTACCACGTTGAGCCTGAAGATCACCTTGCCAGTAGAAATAGTCAGTCACCTATATTCGTAATATATTTTCCAATATATTTAGAGGACCAGATAAAGTTCTTTCTAGTAGACCTGTTTGTCAAGCACTCCTGAATCAGCATTATTTATTAAAATATTTTACTCCATTTAATAATTCTCAGCAAAATGTACCTTGCTCATTATGACGGTTACCAGGTATGCTCCTGAACTTTCACACCCTCAGTCTGAGTTGTCACCCACATCCCCTAGCGACTGTGGCTGTTTGGTGTGATGAGGCAGTTTGTCTTCTCAAAGAGCCTAGGACACCTATGAGTGCTAATCCCCACACCTCCCTTACGTGCTGGTATACCGGTGACCAGCGGAGGAAGTTAATGATGCACATCCTGAGAGCACCATTACTCTGGAATAACAATTCACAGCAAGCTCCCACCAGAGAACTTCAGCTACCTAAAAGACTACCGGTAGACAGACCTCATCCTAAATTTTCCTTCTTACATTTTCTAACTTGGTTTCACAATGCTTTTTTGTAATTAGAGGAGGAACAGTCATCCAGCCTCCATTTCCAATTAATCCTTTCTTCCTTACTGTGACCTAAATTTGTTTCTTCTCTTTCAGCACTGAAAAGGAATCGCTCATTCTCACTTTTCTTTTTTAAAAAGAGAAAGAAAGAAATCGAAGCCAGTTTCACACTGGCTGGAGCTGGACAGAAAGCAGCAATCTAGAGAAATTTCAGTGACATGTTGTAAAAAGACCTGGAGCCAGTGAAGTCCAGTCAGAGACAAACCTCCTGTCTCTGGTTTCCAGCCACTGCTCTTAGGAGACATGAGGTGTGATTGCGAATGGCACAAGAATGCAGATGTGTGGGCTGCACAATGTCCATATTCAACCCCCGCATCTGGCCCCATGTCAACAGGAGGGAACAGAAAGACAGAAAAAAACCCAAATACTTTGGCAGAAACTAACTGGTGCCAGAATGGGTGCTCCTGCTATTGTCAAGCAAGTAACTTATTTTGGTATTCGATTTTTACTTCTAAGAAAAATGGCTCTGAAGTCAAAGCAATTCTGTTGTAAAATGATGTAAGCTAGGAAGAACTCAGACACCAGCTAGGTGTAAGAAAACCTTTTCCCAATATGTAACCATGATCCTGTGAGCTCCTGAGAGTTGTTGTCAGAGGTGCAGGTCCCAGT
>NW_008825100.1:2211023-2222752 GCF_000699105.1 Pygoscelis adeliae
TGTCTTCTACCCAGCTAAAAATCCTGATCTACATCATTACACCCCGGACCAGAACTGGGACCCAGAGCTCTGTAGGCATTCGTCCTCTTATTTAATTGAGCAAATAAACACTATTTGAGAAGCTTCCTGTCTTCATTCAAATAGCAAAGATATAAAACACAGCTGTGTCCAAGAATGCATGATTGCAGCTGTTAAAGCCAAATCCGGAGGACGAATATTATAATTTTTCACATTCCTATTAAGTTTCGGCTGGTAAATGATGCCTTCGTATAAACCCATTTATCCTCTTCCTCTTTTGTTGTTGCACATCTACTATATTTGGATCAATATCTGGCAGGTCTTCCTTGAAACAGCTGCTGAGATAAATATGAAATTAATCAGGGCTTTGTTTTTGTTGAAGCAGGGCTACATTTAAAGATTTGTTACTACAACAAAGAAATATTTGAACAGTAAGTACCATTCAACTATCTCTTGAGCATTTAAAGTCTTGTATTTGAGATGATTTAGCAGAAACAAAACAAAAACGCTTTACTAAATGAAAATTATATGTTATTGACATTTGCTGGAAAAAATAAATATCAGAGTTGTGTTGAAATATAAACACACCATTCTTGAAAAGGTTTGGATGAGCAGAGGCTATTGAGAATATGTGTGGAGATTCAAATCCACCGGATTCCAGGTGAGAAATAAATATATATGGTTGTGCTTAGCACAGCCAAACTAGTAAGATTTAAAAAATAAATATATCTTTTTGCTTGCACTTTAAGCATTTTTTTGTAGTTCAAGCAAGGAGACCATGAAGTCCATTGCACATGCAGTCGCTATAAAGTTTAGTCTACAGTCAACACTGCCAGATTTTCACATAAGGAAAAGGATACTTCATCTGGGCAATGACTGCTTGGGGCTCTTAGACCCAGGATCCTGATTTATCGGTTCAAGGCATCAGTGACTCAACAAGTGAGTGAATGGAGCATGGTGAATAGCTCCAGGGATTCCAGTCATCATAGTCAAACACAGCCACCCCAGAATGGAAAGTCTCCAGATTGCAAATACATACATTTCCAGGCAGAGTTACCCATAGTGGAAAGACCTTTTATAGCATAAATAAGCCTGGAAACATGTTCGGCTCATGCAAAGAATGATTAATGTAGGTTTAGACAACAGACAGCAGCACCTGGTGAAATCCAATATATGTCCAGAGGCAGACACCATGCCAAAGTCAGTCCTGATGTAAGCAGGTATAACCGCTCTGGGACTAGCACACTTGATCCAGGGCTCAACTGGGCTCATAGATGAGGATAGGAAAAAATACTCTTCAAAGATGCTAAAATCACTTTTTCTAAGTAGTATTGACATTTCTTGCAGTAAGCACTCATCAGTTCTCGTATGCTGCTCCTGGCAGTACAGGAGAGCAATGTACATCCATATACAGAAGAGCTGTAATTAAAATAAGGAGCTAAGGAGAGAAGATGAGAAATTACACATTAATTCAAAACAAGATGTTTCATGATGAGTGCAGGTTCTCATGAAAGTGTGTACTGAATTAAAAACTGAAAAAAGGCTTTTATTAACAGCAAAATAGTCTGGTTAGGCCTTTTCAGATGAAATGTCTTTTTTTCATTTTGTTCCTTTTTTTTTTTTGATCAGACAACATAAAAAAAGAACAAAAATTTTGAATTTTATCAAAACAAAATATTTTGATCGACGTAATATTTTAGAGGTATTTTTGGTGAGAAATTTCTAAAGTTTTTTTATTTTTCCTCCTTTAAAAATCTGCACTTCAAAATAGCAGATTTTTCCACAAATAAGTAACTTAACTTCTGCCCATTTGCAGTGCAGAGTTCAGCATGATTGTCGCTTTGCACTTTTTATCTGCTAAGCAGAAGTGATATAACCACTCTTTGAGGCTTACAAGATTTTGGCCAGAGTCCACACATTCGTTTTATTTAAGGGCACACACTGGATTCAAGTGCATCTGTTAGGAGGAAAGGTTGAGCGCTACATCCCAGAAACACTCTGCGGTCCCTGCAATGAGTCTGTTTTACTACGACACTGCGTGAGAATTTGAGTTCTCTTTAGAAGTGTACGATGTAAAAGCTGATGCCTCCATTTTCCCCAGGTTGGACAATGGGGACTGACCATGACTAATAAATCAGTGGTACTCATTTTTTTTTGAGCTCCACCCGTATACAAACAAAGCAGGTCTTTGTAGGCACAATGATTTACCCAAAATAGTTCACTTATCAGATAGATACTTCCTGCTATGCCAGGCTGGGTGAAGACTGCCTGTGGTATTACATCCAGAAGGACTTGCTCTGAAGCTATAGAATCAACCTGTGTTGTAAGATACACTTGTAAAATCAATTTTTGTGTATTCCTTTAGACAGCAGACTTTACTCATTCTTTCAAATAACTACCATGATGGCATGGAGAGGAGAAAAATTCCTTTTTACTCAGTCCTCAAGAGACAGCGGATACTGATGTGCTATTCACAATCCAGCATCAAAACATCTAGCTCAAGTCTGATTTTTTCTGAATCTGTCTCCTAGCAAAGCCAGGCCCTCTCACTCTGTCTAGCAAGGGTGACTAAGCCTTGCCAATGAAGTACTTGATGTAAGGTATCCCTTATTATTTGTATGGAGACATAAATGTGTGATAGATCAAAATCACTGACGCTGACTGAGCACAAACAAGCCGATAACTCGGTATTTCAAAGGGAATAGAGACCCAAAAGATACCGTTGACCCCCAGAGTGAGAAAGCTGGATCCAAAAAGCTTCTGGAGAGCAAAGATGAATCCAACAGTTGAATAATGGAACCAAAACCTGGCAATAACGATGCAGACCTTGACTGAGTCTCTGAGCTAACACTCCGCCTGTCTTCCCAAGAGCACCTGGGGTATTTCTCCAGCCCCAGGTGCTTTCACCTTTGTAGGAGATTGAGCTCCTTAGATGCCTGTGTGCTGTCCCCTCAGTTTTACAGTCCATCATGCTAAGGCACTTTCCCACCCCGATGGGAACTCACATATTGGTGTCATGCCAACGCAGTTTTCAGGTTGCTTCCCTTATGATCCTGAATTTCCATCACAACCACTAATAATTTCAGTTCTCCATCAGTACCTCTTCCCATCAGACACCACTAATTGGAAAAACCCAGAGCAACTGTTTCATCAACTAAAGCGGGTTCAGATAAATGCTCTGAAAAGTAACTGCCTGGTTTCAACTGCCTGCTCCCCTTCCCCTATTGGCTACATTGCTTCTCTATCAAAAGCACAATAAAACTTCACAGGCAAGTCCATCTACAAGTGCCACACGTGAACATGCATCATCCTATTCATCTCAGGAACTGCATACCCCAGGTGGTGCTTTTCCTGCTGCCAGACCTGAAAATTATATTGACAAATTAACGTATACCAGGATAGGAACAATAGGAACCTGCTAGTCAGAAAACTCTTACAATTTATTGTAGATATCAGCCAGCCCATGGTAATAAAAATCACAGAGCAGATTCATGGAGTACTGCACCTAAGGATATTTGGCCTAATATTGAGTGGCTCATTTGACCTGGAAGAGACACATCAAAAATATGTCACAGGCCACATCTACTCCACCGGACTAATGGGTTTCCTACCTGGGAGTTAAACTAATACAATATAACACCCTGTGTAGAAATGGGCCTAATGCAGCAGGTTTCTGTAGCAAGTTGAACCCACCATAGTCACCCCCCCGGACAACAACTGGCGAGAAACAACAGAAAGCATTACACCATCGTTCTGCAAACCTCTAGCCTCACATTGGACACATCACCCAGTATAAGAAAAGCCTCCTAAGTATAACTCCCTGACACTGAGATAATACAAACAAATTTAAGTATTTTCCTTGCAATTATAGCTTCGCAATTTATTCATTTTTTACATCTGGCTGGACCACTGCAGTCCAGGGGATGAGACTGAGAGTCAGGCGATCCTAGTTGGGTTGCTTGCCTCCTTCTTGTGTTTCTGTGTTATAGCTCAACTCTACCTCCATTTTTTTTCATCTGTAAAATGGGTGTTACCGTACTTTTCTTTATTCCGGCTAATGCATTCTACCAATGAATGTATTATATTTACCACATTTTCAGACACAGGTAGGATACATAATTGCAGGAGAATTACAAATTGCAAATAGTCATGGCCACTTCATGGTTAATTCACAAAAGCTTAAGAGAGATCACTTAATAATCTAAGCATGTGCTGGGCTATATTCTCTGTTACACGTGTCCTGATTTTATATAGGGAGCATTTATTGCTCTGTACATATGCTTATCTAATTGTACTGAATACACATGCTTTATTAAACTCATAAATGAGCACATTTATGGGTCTATGTGAAAGTAGAGCCCTTCATATTTTATTTATAAAGTGGGACAATAGAACTGCATTGACATAGAACATCCATTTAATTCAGAGGATTTAGGGTCGTCCCACAGATTTTGCTATTTTTTGCCAGAATCAAAGCTTTTGGGTTTTTTAATTAGATTTCCAGCCCATCTGCTTGCAAAGATAGCCTTGACAATATAAACTAATGCACATTTGTCTTGCTGAGTCTGCAGCCAGTGGAAAGAAACAATGAGACTAAGAGAACAGTGAACTTGCACCCTCCATCTTATTGGGGTGTTAACTAAAAAGCCAATTCTGACTGCCTAAATACCAGGATTCTTAACTATTTCATTGCTGTTAATCTTGCCACCAAACCTGCAGATAAAATGTTTGTCAATGCCCTGAATTATTCACATAAGCTCTTACCCATTTTGATGACCATGCTGTACAATTCAGGCTGTCAGTTAGGCCCAGGCAAGTACCTGGCCAAATATATACACCTTCAGTTATAATCAAAGATTTTGCTCCTTTTTTAATGCGTGGAGTAAAAGTATTGATCACAGCATAATCGGACAACTAGTACTAGAAGCCTATAGTGGAAAAGATTGCAAAACCACAATTATTTTGGATTTGATGTAGAACCCACAGGAGCACTAGCTTAATACATAATTTTAAGTGCTTTATGATATAAAACTAAGGAAGACATTAAAATCTCAGTTGCTATGATATGTTTTACAAACAGCATAGGAAACATAGCTCAAATAGACTTAGACTTTTTTCCTACCCCTTGAAAATAATAAGAATACTGCACTCGTCTCTTGTGAGAGTGACACTATACCAATTCATAGTACTTCAATGCTAAAATCACCCACAAAACTAATGACTCTAAAAAGAACTGACTATTCCTGCATTTTCTGTAATCACTGATTCCAAACTTGAATAACTGTTTTAACCCTCTTTGATATAAGCTCTGCCAAAATCATTAACAATGTGTGTTTATGTCCATCAAGCAAGCTCACACAGGTTGTTGATAAAATAATAAAAAGGTAAGATTGAGTCGGAGTTTATGACAGCGGTTGCTGCCTGAATTATCACATTGTGGGGATGCTGCATGGATGCAGTCATATCCTGATACTGGGTTTTTAAAGGACAGCAATGTTCAGTGACCATACTTCTTTAATCCTATGGTCGGTCTGATAAAAATATCTTCCATCTGGTTCCTGTTTGTATGGTTGTGCCTCACAATATAGGGAGCTTGATTAAGCAATTAAGATGGTACACGAAGCACATATTTACACTTCCTGGATATGGATGGACTTAGGTATGCACTTGATTGCTTTTCTGGAGGAGAATCACAGCACTTAAACAAGAATTAGGAAAAGGACATGGGAAGTAGAAGCCTGCAGGCCAGGCAGGCCTTTTACTGCTTCAGTTGACCTCTTGCATCAATTTTCAAGTTTATTTTAGTAAATTAATGTGTTAGCTTAAAACAGTATTGATATCCTCCTTTCATTTGTGACTAAGAGCAGATATGGTGAATGCATGTTTCCACCTTGATGATTTCCTTCTTATGCCCCTGGCAATTTACAAAATGAATAAATATCTTTGTTGTGTCATAAGAAGAGAGTTGTGGAAAAGTCTTAGGCTTGGTGAATGGTGAATGATCCTCTCTAGTCTGTTATTTTGAGATACATGTCTTGCTTGATTCTGTTTACAGAGCAGATATATATTTCCAGTATGTTCAGAGTCTGTTGAACTCAGCTGTAGCCTGGAAAAACCAACAGACGAATCCTGTGATTTTCACAGGAGGCACCTATCAAAGGTAGGAAGAACTAATGGTTTGATAAATCAATCCAGACCCACTCATAAAATTACCTGATATATTAATTTGTTTCCAACTACTTTAAAATCCACCAAAAAAAATCCAGTTACATCATCTGGTGATAACGACCTCTTTGCTCTTCTCCCTGCCCTATCTAACTGAAATAGTTTATCATTAGCTTTGTTAGAACTTAACCGATATTTGAATCTATGTAAGGCAAAACATAAAGTGCTGTGTACATTACTTTTAGCATTGGAAGAACAAACCTACATTATAAGAATGCTGTCATAGCATGTTGTATCATCTTTCATCCTTAAGGATCTTAAAGAGCTTTGCAATGAGTAATCAGGTGTTAAATAAAAGAGGGTCTAATACTATGCTTTAGAGTATTTCACTCAACAACAAAAGCAGAGGGAACTGCCTTTTTGTATTGGATTTAGACAAAGAACAAAATACACCCCAGAAGATCTTTGACAATTTCCTTTGAAAAGGAACTTGATTCTTGGCCAAGAAAATGAGAAATACGAGAAGAAAAGCAAGGACTTAAAAAGCTATGTGCCAAAAAATGTTCACAGGTGCAGGAATTAGACTTTTAACAGAATCCCTAATTACACATCTGACTTTTGGCATCTTTTCAAGGCAGCAGGAACAGAGTTAAAGTTCTTTTGTGCATTTGTATCCTCCCACAAAAAAGGCAAAAATGTGTTTTCATTTGTAAAAACAATTATAAGTCAATTACCTCTAAGTGGGCAAAGTGAGCACATATCAGCAAGGTGTACTTCAGCTTCTGGAAATACTGACTTGTCACTAATTTTAAAAGCCCAGAAACAGAGATCAAGACAACTTTGCACTGGTACTGTATCCAATACATTTATTTGATTTATATTGCTCCACTTTCTGTACCTTATTCAAACATGTCTGCTTTAATTTTCCAAGTGCCACTGGGAATGTACAAAATATATAATATATATTTTAACATGAGGACAATTAGCATCTTATTCACTAAGGCAAATATTTCTAAACCTAGTGTAAAAGTTAGAGCAGGTGGATCCTCAAGTGGCCTCTTTCTGAAAGGTATTGAGTTGATTCTACCTAACAAAAATGTATGCCTTTTTCATATAATTAGTAGTGCCCAACAAGTCATCAGAAAAGTGCTGCTGATGCTAATATACCACAGATGCAATTTAACAGTCCATAAAACTACAGAGATGAAGTGTCCTGCAGAATTCATTCCTAAATGAAATCCCAGGAAACCTTTTTAGCTGATCCTATTTGCCTGTCACCTACCATATACCATCTTACACTGCGGAATCATTGGGGTGGCTGTTCTGGAAATTAAGGAGAAACTGAGATTTCCAGTAAGCCTGGTAAGTGTGGAATGATATAACAGTTTTCTGCCTTGTGAACGGAGAAGAAAGAAACCCTAAAAAACCCGCAAATATTGCTTGTGTATTTCATTCCTAGTCTAACAGTTCATTAACAAAGCAGAGCTTCCAGACATTCTTCCTATGGGTAAGATTGTCCGCTACTTTCCTATGTACCTGCTTTTTAATTAGATTTTGGAATGGAACTGCAGCTCCTACCCACAAATCTCCAGTGAGAAGCAAAATCTAAACTAATCTGTGATCCTAGAGATGTTTGCTTCTCCAGATGCAGTTTCTGAACTAAATTACAAATGCTGTAGAAACAGAAGAATGGAGAAATAAGGGGACATAACCACAAAATTTGACGTGATTAATCAGTGTTGTAAGAGTTCAGTTGTCTTGAGAATGGAGCAAAAAGAGGTCTTAAAGAAAAAGAACATATTGCCTATTTGATTAGTTCTTAGACTAACAGTTTATTAACAAGGCAGCACTTCCAGTCATTCTTCCTACACGTAAGATCACCCATTAGTTTATCAGGTACCTGCTTTTTATTTAGGTTGTGTTTTGGAATTACAGTTCTTCTGTAAGTTCTGCTTCTACTCCCTAGACTCACTGCACAGCAAAATGGTACATTTGTAATGAGACGCTTTTATCAAGTGCATTTTCTAAGCTCAGGAGGTGATACATGGCCTATTTCTGATGCAGTGCTCCAAGACAGTATTGGGAAGTGCAACTTTAAAGACCCTGCTTCCCAGAAATGAGAGGTCTAATCAGTGCATACTACTAAAGGGACCTGTATTTCCACCTCATGCAGCATAACTATAATAAAACCACTTAGGGTTTTCTATTTTCAAGATGTAAAAATACCAGCTAATTTGGTTTCCCAAAACTTTGTGAGATGTTTCCTGTATGGACTGGTAAATTCAGGTTATACAGTCAAACCAAGGGAGAAGAGAACTCAACGTTGAGTCCAGAACTAAAATTCAGGAAGCTCTGACTGTGTGTTTTCCCTGATGTTTCAGGATGGCACCTACTTCAGTGCAAATGTGACCTAAATGGGTGGCCTAAATTAAACCTGAGGATCCCATCTGATTACCATCTACAAAGATCACAAAAGCCACAAGCAGAGCTGCTAATAAACATAGTCCGTAGTTGGTGGTCTAAGCAGAGCTGCTAAGGCTACTGAAAAGGAAATGCATTTTTAGTCTCCAATTAGGACTGACTCACAACAGAAAAACAATGGAAGGAAAAATTTGCCTCGCTGCATTGGCAGAGGACTTTGGCCTCTAGGGCGGTCAACTGCTGAATCACAGAAGACTGAGATAGAAGAGACCTATTAAATCATCCTAGCCAGGGATGTTGTTGGTACTTTGCCAAGAAAGAATAGTAATCAGTACCATAAGCTTACCTTTCTTGCACCTGATCTTTTATTAGCATTAAATTAACATGCAAATAAAGAGGAATGGTAGGAAACTATTTTAGAGGTATAGTTTATACTAACATAATTTAAAGAATATTTGAAAATATGGAATACAAAAGTCTCCATCCACTATTACTGATGGTGTGCCTTTTTCACGTGACATACAAAGTGTAAGTGCACAGTAGATGAAACGTGTACAGGAAGCCCATTTGGAGATCTCTAAGGGGAAAAAGCTTTTATTCCTAGTGGGACGTGATGTTTGCCCGTGGAGCTGCTTAATACCATGCAACAGCACTTCAGAACATAGCATTCATTCTTGACCTGAAACAAAGTATTTTGCTGATCATCCCTCAGGATCACCAAAGCCATTTTCCATGCTTTGCAGAATGTTAAACTGCAGAGAAAATTTGAAATCAATCCCTGGAGTTCCAAAATATCACAGCCCCATGTATGGGTACAATGTGTATTTTAAAATGCCATAAAGTTCCTGCTAAGGATCCCACCCATCTCTGTATTAATGCTGTGTTGGTATCCTTATTATTTGTATTCCTTAAATGGAAACATTTAACAACTGCTTGGATGCTGGACAGTGGTTTAGGACTGGGGGAGGAAGAAGGGTTGAATTTTACCAATGAAAGGTTTTTAATGAGTAATTCTTTCAAACTAAATTTCAAAAAGTAATATTTATTTGATCCTCAATGACAACATCAATAGCAGAAGCATCTGGCTTGCCAGATGCCCAAATAAATAAATTAACAATCAAACTTAACTCATCCTTCTAGTAAAAGACTAAGTGCTAATATCACTGCATAGACATTAGACATTGTCAATTCTTCTTGCATTCCCCTGGGAAACAGGGCGATAGAGGAGAGCTACATCATATGAACATCACATACACACTTGAGTAGTGCACAGGAAAGGCAAGCAGCCTGAATTTGGCTGGAGATGAACTGCTGCTGCTGTTACAATTTTCAGAGAGATGCAATTATTCTACAAAGCCAATGCTCTACTACAATTTCTGTTCAATGACTTTAACCAAAAGGACCATTCAGCAAAGATGTCCCTTGTAAACATTGCATTGAGCCTACAGCAGGTTCCTACTTTCTCTTGTTTGCACTGTAGCGGGGGTACGTGGAAGAGGTGCAGGGTATTTCCCTGAATGCAGTTGCAGGACAAGGGAAAGCTGTTTTGGTGCTTTGGCTTTTTGGTAAAGTACCACAAAGGAACTTTCTAAAATATTACATCGCCGGAAAATTCTCCAGAGACTAAGGTTTCTGTTTAAACTTAGACATAAAATAAAGCTCTGTGTACACAGGCAGGGGAAACCAATGCTCCCTTGCTAATAGTAGAAAAGTACACTGTGGCACACGTTGCAGACCAGACAATACCTGCCCAGCCAAAAGCATGTTTGAGTTACACTTTTCTGCCTTTTCTTGGGGGGGGGGGGGGGGGGGGGGGGTTGGGGAAATTTTTTTTTTTTTTTGGGAAGGAGAGATTCGAGAATTATTTTTCTTATTTATGATTTTATTTTGTGTTAAGGTATTTCTCTCTTTTTTTTTTTTTTTTCTTAATCTAAGTAGCCCAACAGCCTCACACCACATAGTTACAATTACGTTTTGCTGCACACAGCATTACAGGATCCACAGGGAACTCTGCAGCAACGCCAGGATCCACAAGGAAAACATTAAATACCACAAACTGACTTGGTTAGAAGCACCTTGTGGAAAATGAGAAGAAACCATTGATGAGATTTACAACTGCCTACCAAACTTGGATACCAATTCCCTTTGCAAACAGCAGGGAATTGAGCATCCCAACCTCTGAGACAAATTTTGCCAGTCCCAACCCATACTTTCCATGCTATAAGAGCATCAGCCTGCTCAATACCATATGTTACCATGAATTCGTCACTGTTCTATTTTAGTATGATCCAATTTTCTAATACCATAAACTAGCATGCACTTTTATGAGCACGGGAACTGCCGAACCCTTGGTGGTGGTTTGCACATTGATTCTCTAATCTTTAATAACAAATTTGCCTCTTATATGCTCTGGAGGCATCCCCTCTACCTCCAGTCTCTAAGAAGGGGTGAGTTCAGACCACCTTTCCCTCTCTGTGGACACTAATTAGGTCTCAGTCTCTTTCCTTGATGCAGCTGTCTATTCTCATTAAATTTGTAGGAATTTAATATTCTTGAGAGTCTTCTCTGACAGATTTGGTTTAAACAGTGACTGACAGACAGCACAATTGCATAAGCTTTTTATAATTTGGAGACAAGGCTAAAAATATATTCCTGAAAACACACCTTCAGTCCTACCCAAGCTGTGGACTGGGGAATCCAGACTTTGGAGCAGCATCCACACTACTTCCATCCATCCCATGAGGATAAGGACCAGGCAGTCTAGACTGAGACAACTCCACTTCTGTGTCTCCCATTATTTGCTCCATATTGGCACACAGTAAAGGTCTCATCCATTCTCCATGGGAGTTTAGAAGAGCTTTCCATTGACATTAAGATGTCTCTGACAATATTCCCATTATAAAGCAGATTGCAAAGTACAGCAGTTGTTTTCCTGCTTCTAATGACATCCATGAAGAGGGTGGCATAAGATGCTTCCAAATTATAATAATTTCTAAGAGTGAAAAGGATGTAGCACGTACTGGAGTTACTGATGAGGAACACAAGCACCCGTGCTGGAATGAGACAAAAAACATTTTCCAGTCTCTGCCAAAACCGTAGGAAAGAGATCACCGAAAAGAAAAGTT
>NW_008825100.1:2222771-2231140 GCF_000699105.1 Pygoscelis adeliae
CAACGGGCGTCTGACGGCTTGAGGAGGGACCCGCACGCAGCCGGTGCTGGCTCTGCTGCCAGTGCGCCGCTCCCACAAAAGGTCTCTGTTTGCTAATTTTAGCTCTTCTGAATTACTGCTCACATTAGCGCAAACCTGCCTTCTCCACGGAAGTCTCCAGGTTGCTGCCGCCTGGACCTCTCGGAGTACTGCGGAGCCACAAATCTGATGGTTAAAAAGCCCATGAGGAGCATGCAACAGCTTTAAATCAGCACTAGCACGGAAAAGGCCAGAGAGGGCAGCATGGCGAAGCGTGCTGCAGAGACTCACAAACCAGTTGTCAGAGAGCCACTGAGGAAGAGGAAGGAGAAAATGATGCTCTGCATAAAATTTATAGCAGGTTGTGGTGCCCACCGGCTCCCTCACCAGTGAACGGGTGCAGGATATATCCTAGTTTACAAGTTTCTGCCTTTTCTCCATCACCTCAGCTCCTTCTTCCAGGCAGCAAATGCCGGTACAATCAACATGCAAAAGCCATTTAACAAGGAAGAGCAATCCTGATCTAATCCCCAGACTGAGGGCTTGGACAGAGCTCAAAAAGCAGAGCGTGGCAGCCCAGCTCTACGTGAGACAGCTCAGGGGATGAGGTCAGGCCCCAGACCCCGCTGGCGCCACCGGGTGTCACTCGGTCATGGTGGCTCCTGCACCCTAGCAGTGATGGTGTGCATGGTGAGGGGGTTTGTTTTGTTGTTTGCTTGTTTGCTTCAGATTTGGAGAAATCCTGGCAGAATCCTTCCCAGGCCGAACCCCCTGTTGGAAATGCAGTCAGACACTACCTACATCGTTAACAGAAATACAGTGACACTGTGGCTACGCAGGGCAGGCACCCATCCTGCATGGGAGAGCCAGAGATCAGCAGCCCCCAGCCCATCCCAGGGAGCTGAGCAGTGCCTGAGACTCCCCCGAGAAGACAGCTGGGATTTTCTCAGTGCCTTGGCAAAGCTCAGACCCCTGTGCCATCAACCCCTCAGGACACCTTGAGGAGGTTCAGCTGATGCCACTGCATGGGGTCACCATCCTTACAGGAGGTTGCTGTTTCCAGGTCAGCCCCCCTTGGCCATATCTTTGGTGGGACGCGCTGCCACAGGCATCTCTGCCTCTACTCAGAGGGTTTTAGGAGCTCTCCAGTCCCTCCTCTCTCAGTGAGAAAGCGAGAAGCCAGGTGCAGTGATCCTGTAGAGCTATGGCTCAGCCGCAGCAGCCTGTCAGCTATCTTCTGTGCAGTGGACCTGGGAAGATGGGGGCTGTGGAGAAGGACTCCACTCACTGCTGTCCTTCTGGCTGCTCTGAACTTGCAGCCTGAACGCATTGCCTGTGGTGAGGAGAAAGAGCTTGCAGCTGGGAGGGTAGGGCTGGAGCAAAAAAGCCCAAACCAGTAAAACCAAAAGGCATTGGATCTGAACTGGGTAGAGACACTTGGCTTTGCTGCCTGGGAAGAGAACAAAGTAAAACAGTGACTTTTTATTTCATCGGATGTGTCCCCTTGTTGAGCCCTATCCACCGACTCAGGCATGACTGAGCTCTCACTGGGCTGGAAAAGCAGCACAGTGCCAGGGGAAGTAACTTCTCTTCCAGACCTGTGCATTTTCTTTGTACATTAAACTTGGCCTGTAAGGCTAGCTCTGCAATCCCGAATCTTCAAATGAGTAACCCGCTGGAGAATCCTTATGTTGGAGACGTTAGGTGAACCAGAAAGAACCCAATATGACTTTGAAATCTCAGCATGGGCCTGCATGGTTGGCAGTAAGAGAAAACTGGGCCCCCTCCCCTAACCTGTAAAGAAGAATAATTGCCTTGGAAATAATTCAGACACAATAAATGAGGGATTTGTTCATATTAACTGTTTTCAATTGCAGATTTATAGTCTAAAATTAAGCAGATGTTGAGTGTTGAACAGAATGCTTAAAAAAGCAATGGCAAGTTAAAATCCTAGTTTCTCTGCATGTGGCAGTCTATATTAATTGTATTCCAATAAATAATTGAAATTATAATAAAAAGGAGCAAGCTGCTACTTAAGAATATAGAAATATTTAATAAGTTAGTGTGGAAAAAACAGTAATAGATTTTCAGGTCTTCCAAAATGGTGCAAATATTTTTGGATACAAGATAGACAACTTACAAAGGGATCTGCAAAGTATTTTCTATGTCCTTTAAGGAATTTATTTCAAATAAGGAATTCAGTCTTGAAATAACGTCAACCTTTATTTTATTTATTTATTTGAGTCCCTGAACTCGTGTTCTGAAACAAGACAAAAATCTCTATGAGTTTGTCTCAATATCAACATTACGTTCCTCTCATTTGCCTCTCTTTCACAATAGAGATGAGAGATAATTCTGCTAGACCAAATAAAAAAAGATATTGATGATCGCTGGTAGAAGTGATATGCAGAGCCCAACTTACCCTGCCTTTTATTAATCTTTAGAAGAAAAGGGCTATGTGAGCTGTGCGATTCAAGCTCTGTATCATGCTATTTGTGTTGTTCATCACAAAACCAGTCTGAAAACACTTGCACTGTTATCCAGCTGCAAGGCAGAGCAGGGCTCAGCAGCTAACCAAACTGGCACCAGCCCGAGCGCGCTCTCAGCTCCCACAGAGGGCAGAGGAATAGAGGACATTCACTTTAGGTACAGAGCTGTGCAAGATCAGCCCTTACACTATCCAGGAAACCAGCGACAGGCAATGAAAGCAGGAAGTAATTTGGAAACTGATACGGAAAGCCCCCATTTACCTTAGGTTTGGATTAATTTTCAAAAAAATTCCAGGGATTAAAAATAAGCAAACATGGGAAATGAAAATCTTGTACCTATTTAAAAAAAATGCACAGATTTATAGAAACAGTGTCACGAGAGCTGGAGAGGCTATTGTTTTCATCCCTCTGCTGCAAGACAGGAACAAAAATATCTGGGTTATTCCTGATATGCCTCTCACAGGGTCTCCAAGATGGAGAAGCTACAGAAATCTGCTTCATTTCTTCAATCTATGATTTTAATCCATTTCTTTTTGTCGCGTTTGCCACATACAGTGAGACCAAATTGTTTCCTTTAGCTCAGTCTTGCATACTAGATTGGAATCATGTGACTTTTACTTTTCCTCTCTTTAACCTAAGCATCCCCAACACCTTCAATCTTTTCTCATAACTCCTGCTCCCCAGGCTCTTGTTGCTCCCTCTGCACTTCTAGGAAGTCCACATTTTCTAGCAGCTTCTGGTAAACATGGGTGCTTGCTGGCCTGGCAGCTGTAGATGCTTACTGCAGAATTTCAAGATCAATTATAGCCACTGTCCACTTATCTAGGAATACAATGTCTCAACAGGTCATTACCACAGCCGGAAGGAAATCAGAGATCCTCTTCTGAAGAGCTGATCTCCAACAAGGGGTGAACATGTAACTTGGTCCTGAGGTGGTCAGTAAAGGGACACAGGAAGCAAAACAGAGTGATGTGGTCAGAAGCCTTTTAACAGGAAAGGTGAGACCACCAACTATTTTCACAGAAGTCCCCCAATCCCTAACAGATGGTGATAATAACATCACGTACCAACACCACGTACAACGGAGGCTGGATATGAACTGGCAAGTATGAAGTGGCACAGGGCTCTTAAATTCACTAGCATTCATGTCAGTTATATACTCCTAATAAGCTTCTTTCTCCAAAACAGACTTACAATTTTTAAAAAATCAAATTTTATTAGTATTATTATATTTAGTATTATATATAAAATATATGTTATATTTAGTATTTTTTAGAAAATACTAAACCTCCATTAGCCTCATTAGCTTCACTTCATTTTTTACTGTAGTATTTTGGTACAAGTGTATGGTGGAATAATTATCTTACAGATGGCACCAGATGTTTAGTTACTAAAATTAGTATGAAGTCCCTGGTGTTATTTTTAAAACACATAGTTATTTTTGTAGATCTACAATAGCCTCCAGAAAAAAGTGATCCTCAAAAGCTTCTTTCGTGCTAGGATTATGTAGCAGAAAGTAGAGCTCTAGAGTTTAATTCCTATCAATCAACAAAATTAGTTTCACACTACTCCCGGCCAGAGGAGCTAATATACACAGTACCACACGTCATCAGAGAAGGGCTTAAAATAAATCACCGAGTGGGTGAGTATTGCTACATTTCGCCATCCCCTGTATTTTTCTTCTAATTTTATAAAGCCCCAATCACTGAACTAATTATTAGAGGCACTTAAGTTGTTTTACTGATCCTAGCACCTTTCATCGAACTCGTGCAGCTCTGAGGAGCTGTTCAAACACACAGGGCTGTCCCTTGGAAACATTTTGCTGCTGTTATGAGCCCTGGATGTCCCGCAGAACAGGGAAAGATTTGAGCAGGTTTTTAAACAGAGGACAAATAAAAAGTAGATGTCTTTAAAAATACAGGCCTCCAAGGCATCTCGGGTTTCCCCCTCTGCAGCGAGCACAGAAGAATGCTTATCTTGGCTCCAAAACAGATTGATGTCTTCAGCCGGAAGATTCACTATAGCTGACAGAGAACATTTCCTTCATCGTATTGCTTCACCATGTGAGGAGATAACTCAGGCTAATAATATTCTGTCTCCTTTTTATCCTCCTATAGCCTACGCATAACTTAATTCTTAATTCCAAAGGGCTCGCAGAGGAGATTGGCCTGGTGCTAGTTTCGTTTACACACATATAAATCAAAACTCAGTCTACCAGAATAGATGGCACTACACTGGTGTTAAAAAATAAAATCCTCAGCAAGGCCAGAAAACTCCCTCTCAGCTCCCCCGATCATAAACACCATGTTATCCTGGATTCAGTCACGCCCTCCAAATTTCTAAACATCTCGTCCCATTTAAATTTGCATGTAAATAGGAGCTATCCTGATTCGCAAGAAACACAGCTTCGCCTATCCAGAAAGCATTAGTGCAAATGTAAAACAAGCAGAAAATGGCAGAGTGGTAGAAACCTGGCATCCGTGGCAATTATCTTTACTTCTACTGAACAGCATCTTTGTTTCTTAGTAACTAATTATAGTGGAACTGTTTGGAGAAAAAGACCTCGTGATATGCCTGAAAGAACCTGTGTACAGCACCAAACCAGGACCACATTCGTCCACAGTGTCAGATTCCCACTCACAACCTCCTCCTAGTACCCAAGACCGCAGGATCAGGCTTTTGAATCTTCCAGGGCCCCTACGTCACCCCAGGTACTATGGACTGCAAGGTTACCATTTTGGGATATGAACAAACTGCGTTCCTAGACCTGAAGTATTAACCCCCAAGCAGTAGTCCCCAGCCACTCAGGAAACCCCACTGACTGCAGGCACCTGCCTGACCGTGACTCGCAGCTGCATGAAAGCACTCACTATTCTGCTCTAACTCAAACACACATTGCTGCTTTCAGAAAACCCTCATTATTATTCTGGTTTTGAAGAAGGAATTGCGGAAAGCTGAATCAGAAACTTTGAAAACTGCTAGCAAGACCCCGGTTTCACTTACCCTAATCTATCATCATATTTCATCACCAATCTCATACCTGCTCAAAGCTCCAGCAATGCATCACCTCTGCCCCCTCCATTAAGATATAAAACAAGGGTTAAGTGACAGATAGTATCACTGTGGATAGCAATCTGTCTCACTCAGAAACCATTGCACCGGGAATAAAGAAAGAATTATTATACTGGTGTCAATATGATAAATTACAGTCTCTTTTTTTACCTAAAGAAGGATTTCTAGTTTTTCAACTAGCACAGAAAACTCTCCCCCCTTTCAGCACTCTGAACATCAGAGCAGTTTCTCCTGACATCCTGTTCAGAGTCTCTGCTAATGAAACTGTTTATTTTGGTGGATGGCTGATGCAGTTATTCATTACAGCACTAATCTTGGAATAAATATGAACTGAGCGCCAGTGATATGAATTCAAACTGTTCCTTCCATATATTTGTTTCCAAAAAGTAAATAAGTTTGAAAGCTCTGCTGGTTGCCCTTGTTAGGTGAACAAAATATTTAGGGAAAGTGAGTTTTCAGTGTTTCCTCACATCACACAGGTTACGCAATCCCACGTGCCAAACCCACGAAGTTTGTGGTCACGTTTCCCTCCTACAGCAGTGAGTTCACAGCTGCAGCACCAGACAAAGCAGGACTAGGAGGAACCTAAAGAAGTCACCTCCTGATTCATCATCCCCTCTCCCTAACAATTTATACCCGTGCCAGAGGTTTTCCTATAGAGTTATAGAGGAATTTAAGAAGAAATTAGATTACTTATTCTAGTGCTGATGGGAATCCATTAGAAATCTTTTCCTCATGTCCAGCCTAGGCTTCCCTTGCTTCGGTGTAACACTTTTGTTTCTTGTCCTAGCCCTACGAACCCTTTCCTTTTGTAGCATCACAACATGCTTTCAAAGACCCTTCTCACTCTCTTCTGTTCTCTAGGCTGAGCAACCTCTACCCTTTTAATCCTTCCTTGACAGGCCACTTTTTCTAGACCTCTGATCACTTTTGCTGCTTTCTGCTCCACACCTCTCAATGTATAATATCCCAAACAGGACACAGTACTCTGGTTGATGTCTCCAGAGAAGCAGTCTGCAAGGATCCTTGGGAAACTGGTGAAAGTGCTTCATGAATAGCCAGTCCCTCACTGCTGGGCACACTTTCATGACGGGTGGTTGTACCACAGAGGAAGGAATGTTCTCTGGTGTAACGAGAGAAATGTCCTTCAAAGGCTTCAAACATCAGGGCAAAACAAGCCTTTGCAGTGGGGACCAGGAAGGGGAATGCTTTTTTAGTGTTTCTAGAGAGACAAGCAGCTGGGTCTTGTATTAGCTCCTTCAGCATGCACCTCTGTCCCCCAGCTTCTGCATCATCAGAGAAAAATCATTGCTGGACTGATTTGGCATGAGGCAACCAAAAGCAGCATCAAAGGTTGAGCTAATCGATTTAGTTGTGTGCAAGTGGGGAACAGACGGGATGTATCTTGCTATTACTGCCACCTCCATGAGGGAAGAGCAATTAATATAAAAGGTTGACATATTAGAAGGTAATTTTTTCTGTGCAATTGCTTGCAACCCCAAGCAATGTCATATCTTCATATTTGTGACCATGCAAAAAATGATAACATGTAAGGGAGCAGTTTCATTACTGCAGCAGCTGGAGCAGGATTGCCAAGCCCTGGGACATACACTCCCAGGGAGTGACCTACTGCTCTCCCAGCCCTGCAGCACGTCCGTAATCTCTCTCACAATATGGTTGAAAATAGAGCTGGCTAGAGGAAAAAAAAAGGGGGGGGGGGGGGGCAGGGGAGAAAAGCAAACCAATGCAGCTTATTAGTAAAACCTTGATGAGCAAAAGTCCAATGAAGCAAAAAAAAAAAGCATCGCCAGAGGGCTTGTGAAGTCCAGGAAATAAGCACTGGCAGATCTGGCACATGTGGCTGCGTTTGCCCCTCACTCTCTGCAGCCGAGCGATGAATCTCCGAACAGCCCTCAACTCGCTTTCATACCAAATGCGGGACCTTTGCTCTCTGCACATCACATGTTTAAGGAACTGAGTGCATTTCCGAGACCCTTACCTCATGACTTCCAGATGCAGCCAACCCCTCTGCCCTTCAGGTGCTAACTTCACACTCTTTGCAAAAATATGAGTACTGTTTAACAGGTCATACCCCGGGTTTAAAAAAGAAGGCGCTCCTGGGTGGCACAGGGTGTGTTATTGCAACCCTGAACATCCCTTCTCAGCCCCTCACTTGCCCTGGGATAACAGATAATTTGGCAAGCTTGAAAATAAGGAAAGGAAGCTGGATGAGGGCGTACATAGCCTCGTACTCTTGGAGGCATTAAACATGGGCTCAGGAATACCTACCCGGGCACTGAGCCTATAAACTGTCTCCCAAAGCTTGCAAAGATAAATATGCACTGGCAACAGACCTTTCCTCCAGCGTCCCTGGGAAAGGGATGGGGACCTGCACGTTGGAGGACAGACATGGGGACTAATGCAGGGAAAGGTGCTGGTTTACGTGCAGAACCACTTGAAATGCCTTTCTCTGAAAGCTTCCCCCTTAGTCCACCAGTGTTCCTTCCTGACCCTGGAGAAGGCTCTGGGAAGTGCTGGAGCAGGAAGATATGCCTCCTCGCACGGCGCAGGCTCTCCTCCCCAGCAACTACAGTCCCTACCCCAGCTATCCTGAACCTCCCAGAAGGTATTAAAAAGCAACAGCAGACTCTCTCCAGCTTGCTATATTTAACAGCAGACCTCTAAGCACTATCCTCCCTTTCCACGCCTCTAGAAGAGCCACACAGAAACATGGGGAACGAGAGCTGGTCCTCGTTGCTGTCACGAGCCTGAAGCCCAGGTTTGCTTGCA
>NW_008825100.1:2231258-2241285 GCF_000699105.1 Pygoscelis adeliae
CACCCAGAGCTTTGAAGTGTTTTCTTTCTAGCTTTACCTTGGCACGCTGGCCAAATAAGTCACAAGTTTCCGAAGGTCTTCCTGCCTTATTCTGTCGTGATTGCTGCGGGCTGGGAAGGTCAAAACAGGACCACCTCGTTTATCACGGCCACCTGCAGAAAATAAAGGATTGTTAGAAAATCAGGCAGGAAGCACACGTCAAAAAAACTATGTGCACTGAATTGATAAACATAAATTACAGCACATTCAAGAGCTCGTGCACTCTTCGTAGCTTTCAGGCTTGCCTAATTGAGGAAGACATGCTTGCATTTGCTGGAGCTCCAAAGGGGGGTAAAAAAAAAAAAAACACAACACACAAGGAAAATCGCTACTAGCATTTCTTCTGACTTTCACGTAATCCCATCAAATCTAATATAACTGCCAATCCAGGCAGGCAATGCTAATAAAATCCTACTGTGGGGTTAGTTTTAAACTGGTCAACACCAAGAAAGTGGAAGTATTTTTCACTGTTACTCAGTGTGTTGCATCATTCATTGCCAGATAGTTTACAGCATCCCGCCAGTTAGAAGCAATGTATCCCAGTAATGTTTATGCACTAAGACGTTCTAATCTATCTAGCAATTCATCAGAAATTGAAATTTTGATTAAAAGTTCATGCCTCCTATGCTTTCTATTTAGAGAGTGTTGTTGGCAATTGGAATACTTTATGGTTTGTTTTTTTCCTGTAGCTTTCCTGTCTTAAAATCCACTCCTTTTAAACTGCCAGTGTCTGGCACTTCATCTTTTACAGCAATTGTCAAAAGGCTTAGCCATAAACGAATGATTCTACCCTGAATTATACAATCACACATATAGGGATGAATACAATCTATTCTACAGCACCTTATTTTATTCTCTGCTGTGAATAAAGTTTAATAAGCTTGAAACTGAAACCTAGTGTCTCACTCAATGTTCAGTTCTTTCTTCACCTATTATCACAGGATTTTTTCAGGAATTTTGTGTTAGATACATGTTTGCATTGTTATCTAGGAAAAAAAGTCATAGCAAAACTACAGTTCAAAGAGCTAGCGCAAGAACTGCAAGGACCTTGCAAATAAGTTGTAAAAATGCAGATGAGTTTGTGCTTTTCAATGAAAAGCATTATCCCTCTAACAGAAATATCACTTCTGAGAAAGGAAAAGCACGTGCTTCTCTGAACTAATTTACCTGGCCAACAAGAAAAAGCTATGCAAGGACATGCACATCTCCAGCACCAATCCAGCCTGCATTCTCTCGTGCAGAACACAGGACGCTCTCACTCTGTGGGGCCGTGACTTCTGTAGGGGTCTTAACACCCTAATTCAGTAGGAATAGTCCTAAAAAGGCTCTGCTCTAAGAGTAGGATTGGCATGAGAGCACATGTGCACTTGGAAAAACAGTATCCTGGATCACCACAGGACAAAGAATTGCTCTGGGCAGAATTTAGATCAGAAGTCAAGGAGGTGCCTCATACGACAAGAGTTCCTGCAGGTGGAGAAACCAGAAATCAAACTGATGAGATACATGCAGGTACCCCCAAGGCACAGGTTTTCCAGCTGGCCCTGCTTACGGAACAGAGAAGTCACTCGTAGATCCAACTCCCATCTGACAACATACCCCCCGTCCATTTTATTCTGAAACTGTCCACTCAGTTGATGCCACGATAGGTACAAGCTCACCTTCTAGCACAAAGTGTCTCTCTACGTGACCAGGGTCACAAATAAGCAGCTAAAAATAGCACTGTTGTTACTATAAATTTTTTTTAAAGATACTTTTTTTTTTAAATTGCTAAGTCCTGTCTAAAGAGTTTTCTACAGCACTGCAGACTGTGCAAGTCAAAGTCTGCTACAAAAACTTCATCTATACAGATAGAGACACCAGTGTCACCCTGTGTTACAGCTTGTCAGCATTGAAATTCCCATAGTTTTCAATGGATGCTATATATCTGAAGGGCTACATCGTGCAACTCTCCATTGGAGCCAGGTCATGTCAGATTTGTCCAGGGGTACAAATGGAGAGGCAAACAAGAGATGCCACCTTCATTTTGAGCCCTTGTGCAGCCGGGGGTACATATGGACAAAAACTGTCCTGCCTGATGTCCACCCAAATCCCTGTGCCTGATGTTTGCCTTTGGCTTCACACCATGAAGATGAGGAAGGTCCATGGGAATTCGGTGTCACCTTGGCTGATTCATGCCTCTGTCACATAGCACGAGAATGGGGGTGTAATGTAACAAGGATTCAAATTACAAGAAAATAAGCTCATTTTTATTTTCAGACCTATATACATATATATGTATAAAAAAAATTCCTCATTTTAAGCACATTCTCCCTTTGTTGAGATTATTTCACACACCGTAACAATGCCAAAACCATTATATCATGCGTGATGTGTCCAACAGAAAAGCAAGCCAGCCTATAGAATGGCAAACCAATGTAGTAACTAAAGCTGGAGGGAAATATTTTGTCAACATAGGAAGCTTTTCAAGGTTTTGAAAAATTTCCCGTCACATCAAGATGTAACCAAGGCTTTCAAAAGCTTCCAGATATTCACTGAAGCAGAGACCTGAACTTGAATTGCATCCCAGAAGAACATGCTACCCACTACTCAGTCAGGCTCCCTCTCCTCCTCCATTTCCAATTATTTAAGTATTTCTACAAAGTGGAAAAGCACTAAGAGATGAGATCGGGAGACATCCAAGCCCACATTTATAATCCTCTCCCAGGATATGAAACACCCGGGAAGGGCCATGAGCTTCCCACAGCCCAGCAGCCCTGATTGCTCTGATGCTGCCCATTCACTTCAGTTTGGTAAACTAAAAATTGTGTTTCTGGCCAGGGACCCCTTTCCCATCTACAGTTCCAAAGTAAGCTCTGCCAAAAAAAAAAAAAAAAAATCTAAATTCTGGTAAACTGAAAAAGTTAAATCAGAAAATTCTTGACCCTTTTACTAACAGTAACACAAGGATTTCAGCTACAGAAAAGGAAACAGGGTCCAGAACATTCCTGTCCTGTCTTTGCTTCAGGATAAAAATTGTCCCTCAACAGTTCATCTAAACTGTCCTCAGGGGAGCAGGATAAATAAGGCTCTAGCGCAGAGTCAAAAGTTACCAGGACAGACCTGAGAAAATGGGTTAATTCTCATTGGAGGAGGAAGGTTACATGATGACCCAGTTGGAGGTTTCTGGATGATGGAAGGATAAGTAAGTGCCTGGACCGATTCCTTCTAGTCCTACGGCACAGAAGAACAAGGACACATGGAGCAAGTCTCAAGAAATGTGAAGTTTAGAAACAAATGTTTCTAATTTGTGATAAAAGTACTGTTCCATGCTTTGAGCAACAGGGTGAAATTATTATTACAAGTGCATTGTACATATTAAAATCCTTCACTTGTTTCCAGATTACTCATGAGCAATCCCTAATTTCTATGAATGCCTGCACAATTTACAATTTTATGAAGAAACATCAGGTTTCTTCCAGAACAAACCATGGTATGTTTAATTCACCATAAGACTTGCAGAGTTCAGTAACTGTGGTTTACTCTCTTAAATACTAATAATATGTACCTTTTCCATTGCACATTATAACCGCAAATCTCAGCTTTTCTAGGCAGACTAAATGGGATATTACCACCACCAAACTTTATATACTTAACATGCCTATATTAGGATCCTCATCTCCTCTAACAGAGCCTCCAGATAGGTAGCAACAGCCACTAAAAGAAAAGAAAATCTTTTGGCATTGGCTGTACAGGGAGTCTGTACCTTTCTTCTTCTTTATCTCCTTTTTTACTGAGGGGAATAGTCAGGTACAGAGAAGGGAAGAAATTTAGCCCAGATCCCACAGCAAGTCACTTAAAGAACCAGGAGTAGAAATGAGGTTTTCTGACTCTTAGTCCACTGTGTTAGAGCTTCATAGTGCTTAGGCTAGAAGTCAGCAACTAAAAACATTATAGAAACTGTCTCTGCAGTTAGTAATCCACCCAAGGAGGTTAATCTTGCCCCAAGTCAGCCATGATCTCAACGCCAATTTTACATGCACAGTCTCTTCAGAGAACTACTCAGCATACCGTTTTAAAAGAAAATAAAAAACTGAAGGAAGTAAAGCATCTCAATTGCTCTAATCAATATGTCCCATCTTCTGCCTCCCACTAGGCTCACAGACATGGAATGCAATAATCAAACATGTCATTAGGTTTGCTAATTACAGTTATTAAATGCTAAAACAAACAGCTGATAATTTCTAATTTTTTTTCAAGGTGGGTTTTCATGGGCTTTGCTGATTTAGAGAGGCAAACAGATGGTCTAGTTATTAGTGCTCTGGAAAAAGGAGTCAGAAAAACACATGTTCTTCAGGGCACAAAGTACACTGAGAACAAATATTTAGCCATATACGTCTTGCATTCCTCCTACAAAATTCTTTGTTGATGGCCTTGCCTGTCAGTGGCTTGCTTGCCGGTTCTTCCCATCTTCCTTTCTTCTAGGCTAACCATTCTTCTAGAAACCATTGCTAAATTCAGCATTTGTTCCCAGAAGTAGGATTACATCATCTCTCCTCCACAAATCATACAGGGGATATTCCAGTGATGGCACAAGGCATCATGACACATACCACATTAAAAGAAAGCGTTAAAGAAACCTCAAAAACCCTGCATGGAAGCAGGCAGCAGAGTCAGTGACCTTCTGATGACCACTCTTCTGGTCAAGCCTGCAACCAAGAGGAAAGGGACTTCAGCCACAAGATCCCTGTCCTGGCAGCTGCCTGAACTGATGTCTTAATCCTCCCAGTGGTGGACCCAAATACTTCTGCCTATGGTGACTCCAACTGCCCACAGGTAAGTCAAGGTGTTGGCCAGCCCAGAGTGTTATTAATGTGAACTCTATGTACAGGCCTTCCCAGTTTCAAGCCCTGAGGCACGTCCATCTCTGATAATACACAAAAAGCTGAAATTGCAGCTTTGTGTAATCTTGTTTAGGACAGGAAATTATCAGTTTCCTTAATGCAGACTTCTTGTATACAACAGACAACGATTTCATCGAGCTCTGTTTTCAAGCCGCACCTCTCCAGTTCTATCAGCCATTCTACCATGATACTTATCTGCTTGCACGTTATCTATATTTAAGGGATTGAAACCCTCTGCTTCCTTTTGCACTCTCTTTATAAGCATGAATTCACAAGGATTAACCATAGACACAGACAAATATCCACACACGTAAAGGCTCCCGAGTACCTTGTCTAAGGTCCTGGAACACATCAGCAACAGAGACAGGAGCAGTACACAGTGTCTCTGGCCTCTGTTCAGATGTCTACTGCAGTTCAAATGAGTATGCTGCTTCACCTGACCCCTGCAGATCATAAGCTGATCAATCTTGATGTTGCAGACTCTGCTGAGACCATAAGTGAGTTTCCAGAGGAGCTGAAATACTCCTCAGAAGGCACTTCAGTCCAAAATATGGTGAAAAAAGGAATGATCATGAAAAGAACTAAGAGACAGAACAAGCTCAGCTGATGTCAGGCACCTCGATAAAATGACAAACAATATGCTCCGGATTTCTAAATCTAATTGACAGACTTCCTAGGAAAGCAAAGTATCAAGGAATTGGTATCCAGAGCCTTAAAATAATATTCCTTTCCCTGCCATAGCTGAGCTCTGTGAGAGTCTGCTTGCTACTAGACCTCCTGCGAACAGACCTCTATACTAAAACTCCTCCAGCTTCAAGAGTGACTAATTTGTTGTAAGGGTCATATATAGGATTATCTGTATGATCACCCTCAAATTCACTTAGTTCCAAAGCAGGTGATTCTATGCAACAGTGATGGAAATTTAAGTTCCCACAACAAGCCCACCTGCCAATTAACACAGCTGCAATGCAGTCACCAGGGCCTGATCCTCCAGTGTGTTGCTCTTTGCAGCATCCCATATCCCAGAGTCAATTGCCTGAATCAAATCCTAATGGCCAACATTTGCAACATTACATTTAGGGTTAATGACTCCAAAAACAAGGCTGTATGTTCCCACTAGCAGATCACTTGGCAGAGGCTGTAGATGAGATGCTCAGCACAGCCACTGGAGGATCCCATTTCCCGCCAGGTAGACTTGTTCCACAATCACCCAGAGCCACTGCATGGATTTGAAGAGACCACCTGTTGTGGCTTGTAATATGCTTTCGCTGATTTATGCAAGTATTTTGGGGTACTTCTTTAATTTTAAATGTTTACTTGCCAACAAGTCACTGGGAAAATTGTCTCATTGTCAAAAATGTCTCGATGGGCCAAGGCCAATTGTATGAGATTCAACAAGGTTCTATTTCCCATGGAGAAAGTTACTGCCCCAGCAAAGCAAAACTAAGGACAAGTGAGACTCATTAAAATGAAGGAAGAACTTCTTTGTGTGGAAGGCGAAACTTCCAAAGAGAGTCCAGAGAAGCCCGTTTCTTCCTCTGGAAGAAGCTGGTTTGCTGTGAAGTATTAAGGGAGCGCCAGTACCCTCCTCTTCAACACTGACCCTGCTCACACCTACGCAAACCTCGCTGCATTTTGCCCCAGCTGCAAATTAGGTTTTTTGATCTCGTCTCCTCTATCGCAGAAGTATGGGAGTAGCTGTACATATTTAAAAACAATAGAGAAACTGAACAAAATAAACCCCAAATCTTCTAAAACAAAACACCCCACTGCACACCCTCTCGCCCCTGGAGAAGGGAAGGGAACAAAACAGAACATGGCGATGGCAGTCGCGCTGCTGATGACGGTACCGACAGGCACTCCAAACTCACACCACTGGGCATAATGTTAGAAGCTGTACAGAATAAGGAGAAACAAAGAGAGGCCATATTCACCCTGATCACACACTGTTTGTCTTCCTCATTTAACATAAACAGAGAAACAGCAATGGCAAAGCTTCTGATGTTCATCAGCAAAGTGAAATATGTGATAAACTGATTTAATATAGCTGGCTGCTCAGGTTTGCCACATCCCCAGCAGGTAAGTCCTCAGCAGCTACACCAAGTAGGGGATCCTGCAAATTAATGAAAGTTCAGGGGAGAGTTCAAGCTATTGGACTCACATAATTGCTATTAGGAAGTCTATTTTTCCCCTCTGGTTTTAAGAAGACATTCAGCCTAGAGCTGGAAAACACTGACAGATGAAAATGTTTCTGAAATTGCACATTCCAGCAAAGTATTTCCATTTCAAATAGCCTATATTTTCCCACAGAAAAAGTATTTTAAAAACCCCAACCATTGCTAAGACAGAGAGGATGTCCAGTTGTGAATTTCAGTGCTTCTTGTCAGTTAAAATTGATTCCTTAGGAAAAGACCATAAGCCTACGAACCAAAGCGCTTTCACAGAAACAAGGAAGTTTTCAGAGATGACAAGTCTCATTAGTGGGACAGAAGAGCACACCTTACTGCAAAATGACCAAAATGGTTGGCTGTTATTGTATTAATTATCTCAGGTGCTGCAGTCACCTCCCTGGGTCCTTATATTCATTTATAAGCTCCCAGCCTTGATTTCTATATAAGGACAACTCTTGACTGCTTGCGTAAATGAAGATGAGACATTTGCTGAGATACATATGGAGCTCACTGTGTCTTTAAGGATGAGAAAACCCTGTGAGCTGGAACAGGATGGGATATACAGACCTTCTTGTTTCACAGGCTCAGTTCCTTCCTCTTATTGTTATTTTGAAAGTCCCTATCATTAATTGAGAAGCTATACCACCTATGTGACAGGATGCAGGGACCCATCGACCAGGAGATGGTCAGAGTCCCACGTGTTTGGATGCCCAATCAATGACTTGTGATCCCACAAGTTCTTGCGAGTCTTTTTGGATAGAAATTTTGATTGGGTTGATTTTTTGCCTGGTTTTGTAAGGCACTTGAACCTTTTTGCCTCTCCGCAAGGCAGCACAGGTTGCATCACTACTCTCACACATGCTAATTAAGGAAGAACATAAAGGAGAAATCTCCCTGCTCTAAGGAGATATTGGTGGGTCTTGGCTGGTGTCTGAGCGCCAGGACAGTAAGTGCTGGCAGTGACTAGACATTCTCCACAGAAATTGTTTAATTTAGTCCATGGCTACAGTTAAAACGTATGGAAAGAAATATGGCAACTGATTCTGCACACTACATTTACAACCTGTAAATGAAATCAGAAATCCCAGGAAACATTCTGATTTGTGCTTTAACCTTAGAGTCCCGATAAGGATATCTAAACAACCCCTATAGGTAAAGGCTCTTCTCTATCCTCAAAAATGACCTAACACTCTTGAAAAACAAAAGGAAAACAAACAAACAACAACAAAAAACCCAGCAGGCTCAGACCTCATCAAAAGGAAACTTTACAGTCTAAACTTCCTCATTTTCTTCTTCAAAGAAAAATCTGCATCAATGCAGCAGCAATTTCTAGATGAAAGCATGATGGCCCAAAACCACTAGGAAAACTCAACAGTCAAGCAATGCTATGTTTTTTTAATAGCATATTTCTTCTTTTTGGAATTTCCGTTGATTTCAAACTACATCAGGGAATGGTATAAAATGGAAGACATTTTTCTGTAACAAAATATAGAAGAATTGTTGATGTTTCATTTGAAATTTCCATTCCAGAGGAAGACGAGAATGAAAACTTTTAATTTAAATCAAAACTTTTTGTGCAAATACAAAATGTTTACATCATTCAAAAAGTAAATATTTTGGTTAGTTCTATTCCCAACCCAATACAAATTCCAGTGCCCACAAATCAGCATTTGAGACCCCCTGAAACCTGGATCTGAACTCTTCCAGTGCCCAGAGGGCCCTGGGGTCTCATTTCAACCCTTTCTCTGAAGAGTGAAGTGCATCCATCGCAGAAAAAGAAAAAATATGCCCCTCCACATGTGGTCCCCTGTACCTCTGGCACTAAGTGACCTGTGGTGTCTTCAGACAAGTTTTTGGGAAGGTCAGTGTCCTCCCCTCTGAGCCTTCCTCTTTGATTCATCCTGCTGGCCTAAATTTAGCGAAACCTAATCGCGAAGTTGTCCTTTCATCTGATCTATTTACACTGAAATTCCTCCTCTGAAAGACCTTTCCTTCAGGTTCTCAGCCAGGCTCAGACATCGCTGCGACCCAGCTCACGAGGCTGCTCTGAGACATATGGGGTTGGGGACAGCGGGCTTTTGAAGGATGGAGGTGGCCAAACTGTTAGCCCATCCACTTCTCCCTGCCCTGTGCCTTTTGTTGCCCAAAGTCCACAGAAAAACCTCCCGCTTTGCTGAACACGGGTTGGGAGCTCTCCTTGTCACAGCTGCAGCAGCTCACCGGCTTATTACACCCTTCTGCCTTTTGCTGTTGATTCCTCCGTGCTCAACCACCCGCTCAGAAACCTGGCCGGCCTCCTCCTTTGTACTCCTGCCTCGGCAGATGAGCAGACAGTACCTGGGTGACAGGCAGGAGCCCACGCGCTGCCGCTCTTCTGAGCCCTCCGCAGAATGGGAAGTGCTGGGAAGGATGCTGAGAAACTCTTCTGGGTGGGACGTGGGGAGAGGGCAAATGCTTTCAGCAAGACCCACGGCATTAGTCAAGTAACAAGCTTTTCATAGCCTAAGTCTATGAAAAGCTCCATGCACGGGAAGGGAACATGGTAACATGCTCCCCTCCCTGTCGTGAGAGCCTCATACGCTTCCTCCCATATTGCACTGATCAATAGAAAATCTCCTATAAATATAATCAAGTAGCTGAGCAACATCCCAAGTTAAACCACTCTTCTAAAACAGCATCTGTGTTTCCTAGGAAAGACTATAAGCCCAGCTTCCAAAATATTTCACCACCTCTCACTGAAAAAAACCACCTAAAATAATCTACAACCTGTTTTATTTCCTCTCCTCTGCACTCATCTCCTTCTCAGAATACAAAAGTCAGTCTCTGGCCTGTAGCTCGCTCCCTAATGGTTCCCAGAGCCATTCCATTGCTGGAAGCAACACAGTGAGCCACCCAGGCAAAGCCAAGATTTTATTAGGGTTTAGGCAACAAGCAGGT
>NW_008825100.1:2241321-2269453 GCF_000699105.1 Pygoscelis adeliae
TTCCACGAGGTCAGCAATGGAAGCAATCAGACGGCGATGGCCGGGATGCGCTGCGCCCCCGACTGCTCAGGCCATCTCTCTGCTTACGAGTGCTGGAATGGGATTTTCAGGTGCTGTTTAGACACGCATACACATGAACTTTGCTCGGGTTCAGTCTAGCTCATACATGAGATCACTGGAAGAAATCAAGAACCAGTTCCAGGAAAAAATCCCAACATTATCCGCCCCTCAACTCTCCCGCAGCACAGGGATGCAGATGCAGAGCCCTGCGCCTGCTGCTCGCTGCCGGCTGAGCCAGCCGAGGGGAAGCGCCAGGCACAGAGCCCCAGACGGCATTTAGTCTGGATGAATCCATGCCCAGCTAGTTAGAGCTGTATTTCAACTCTGAAATTAAGTGCACTTCTGAAAGCTTGAGTGCTCCTCTGAGATTACACGCTGTGCAGGCAGGTCCTGTTGTGCCTGCTCTGGAGCAGGCGGCAGCCGGTGTCACTTCCCTGCCTGGTTCTGCCCTGCTGCTCTGCATGGTCCAGGTGCAGAGCATCCACAACACTGAAACACAAAGCATGGTATAGCCCCTGCCTGAAGGAGCTTGTTTGTTCTCTGCAGCTTGCCTGGACTAATCATGGACTAAAAAACAAGCTGGTGAGCCACAGCAGATGAGAAAAGAAATCAACTGTGTAACTGAGATGTTCAGCTGCGATTTTTTTGTGCATGCTGATAAATTCTACCGGTGTAAGGAGAACCCCCTTGACAACTTTACTGTACTGTTATCTGGAAAATTAACTGTAGTATAAAACTCTGAAGAAGACTCAATAAAACTCTCCTTTTCCTCGAGGAAGCCTGATTACAAACGCAATGTGCTCCCAGAGTCTGTGATAACTACAGAACTTTTTTTATCTTATCTTGCAAAGTCCAGCTATTGGATTTTTCTATTTTGGCAAACATTTTCTCTTTTGTGCTCAAAGCGTACTCTAGGAATTTATTCCATTTTAATTAAAAAGAACCTAGCCATCAGCTGAAGTGCTCAAATCCTTCTTTTAATCTGCTTTATTACAACAACCCAGGGAAGACTGGGCATTACTTAAACTCTGGGCTGGAGGGTGATGCTGGGGCTATTGCAATAAGACACTAGCAGCTCAGAGCATTCTATCTGCAAAGGCCCCTGACAATTGTTGCCCGTAGTCATTGCGTTCGGAGACCACGGAGAGGAGGTGTAAATCCTAGGACAGCTATCTAGCTAGCTGTGTCAGAAACAGGCACGCTTTGAGCAGATGCAAGTCTGGAGGCTGGTGAGTCTACGAGAAGTGAGCTGTCCCTTGCCTGCAGCGGGTCACGGTGCAAAACCCCGGGGGATCGCGTTGGTACTGCTTGCTTATCGCCCCCCCACAAGGCAAGCTTAGCCCAGGACAGCATCTAATGAGCTGATGAGTTGGTGTGAGACCGTCTGGCTCAGAGCTGAATGCAGGCACCGTCAGTGGAAGGGGCTATATAAGCAATCCAGACAGGTTGTCATTATTAACTATTCCATGAATTACCAAATGATCCTACAGTCATTTCCATGCGAAGCAACAGCAGGAGCCAAGAACTAAATTCCAGTACCGTCCCTGCATAAATTCCTTCATTTCACTTCCCCAGAGCGCCGGGTTCAGCTTTGTGTCGCAAACAAGTCTGCAGGTACGTGTGTTTTTATGACTATGTTCCCCTCTTCGGAGCAGTGAAAGACAACAACCACGTAAAACATTTCAGGACATTCAGAATGAGACATTAGTGCGAGGTAAAGCAGTCCTGCATGCGAGTACTGTTGGGATAGTCTTGGGTTTTCACATGAGGCTTTTGGTGTCTCACAAACTTTCCTCAAAGTCCTGGAGTTTCATGTCATTGGTAAGAAAGTTTAGTGTTTATAGAGCCACAAATCATTTACCCAAGTCACTGCTGGACTCGCGATCCCTGGACCATTTAGCTGTTGCTACATGGGAAGACGTCTCACACCAACCATTAGTCAAGGCGAAAGCTTGTCCTGCCTGGCCAAGCATCTCCACGGCTCGGCAGGGTGATGAGCCCCATCTTCACAGGCCCCAATCTGGCGCCTGGGGGGAGAGCCAGGGAGGAAGAGTCCAGGCACCTAACGGCCTCGCTGCTACTCTCCTCCACTCTGCAGTCAGCATTACTGCTGAGACGAAGGGAACAAAAAGCAAAGACTGCAAACAAGGGGGTCAGCTATTTTTGATGCAGGTTTTCTCATTGCAACAGGGAAGATTACCAAAAGCAGCCTGAAAGGTTTGCAATCGTCAGAAACGCTGGCACTGGAAATTCCACGGTTTTATGCTGCCAGTTTGAGTGACTTCATGCAAGTTTATGATCGCTTCAGACTTTCCCTTCCCCCTCTCCCTGACAAGTTGTAATTCACGCCAGAAACAACACCATCCAAGCCACTCTCAAAGCCTTTTCCATATCGTCCAGTCCTCATCCACCCCAGGTCCTCGAGATTTATCTCCTGAATGAAGGCTGTAAATCTTTGTACAGGATGGCAGGAGATCTTTGAGCATCTGAGTTATTATGTAAATGCAGCGTCAGTGGTACTTTTAACTGCAAGTTGATTGGGATTGCAAATGAAACACCAGTGATTTACAGGTCTGAGCGCTTCCTACAAACAGGAATCAATGCTATTCACTGACCTTGAAATCCCCGCAGGATCCCTGAACCATCCTGAATGCTGAGACAGCACAGGTCTGGGCTGGAGCTGAGAAGCTGCATTTCATCCCACCTGTGCTGCCCATTTACCTGTTTCTCGGAATATGAAGTCATGGGCCAGTTTCCAACACTCTAAGTATTACCGGATAGCCCTGTTCCACATACAGCCCTTTTCTTAGCAGAAGAGCTAATTTAAGTACTACCAAGTCCAAACATGAAACTGGTCCCTCGTGATTCTGCAGCACCATAAGGACCAGGATGCGGCAGGCAGTGCTTGTGCTGAGCTGGAGGGATCCAGAGAAGATGTACTCACCTGACACGAAGGCCACTTTCTCCTTCAGTATAGGAAGAACATCAGCAGCTTTTAAACCATCATTTCGAAAAGAACCTGCAAAACAGAGGAAAACAGGAAAGCCACATTAGAAGAGAGTGTGTCCTTGCTCCCAGCTTCACGGACACTCCATGTTTCTCAAAATCAGGCTAGAGAAAGTCTATAAATTACATGAAAGCACCAAGAGACAGACCTTAATCGCTGATACACAAACAGCATTAGCATCCATAGAGATATGTTTGTAAAAAGAAAATACAGACAATCAACTCATCACTTTATCCTTCAGAAGTTCTGAAAGGTTAACAAATTTCCCACCAAGGAACCAGATTTATCACCGTTGCCTTTTTCACAGACCATATCGAGCCTGGGAGATGCCCAGCTTGCAGACTGAGCCAGGAGCCTCCTCCCTTCACTGTTTTGAACACATGTTTGTGTGTTCAAAATGCCTGTTTTCCCAGGCAAAATTGCAGGGAACATTACAGCACATACACATCCCTTTAGCATCAGCCCTTGAGACAGATTTGCACAGGGGCTGGCTTAAAAAAGGCTTTTGCCCTTCCCCCCTTCCTGCTCTACACAGCACGGCTGGAGATGGAACAGCTCAAGGTGGGGACCGCGCTTAGAGGGAGGACGCACTCCTTATGAGCCAGCCGAAGTTTTCCCTGGGTAAGGAGTAGTTTGAAGCCACAGCGCATCCTCATAATTCATACTGTTTGATTACATGTTAAATATACCTGCATAGGCCATTTGCCTTCCCAGCAGTGCCAAATTATTTCATGTCTCCTGAAAGTTCACTGAAGAAATTCCAGATTTTTACTCTCCTGGAAGCCTTAGGAAAATAATTGCCAATGGTTTCAGCCACCAGCAGCACCCTTCTGCTTTGCAAAAGACCAGCGGTGACAGATCACCCCACAGCAGGCCAGACACTGCTATTCCATCAGTGCTATTACAAAACAAAATGTGGGTTTGAAGGACATCTTTGCAGTTGCTCTGAAAAATAACTCATCCATCACTGGGTAGTGAATACCCATCACGACAAGTGATCTTCAATATGGCCTTAAATCTATTCCAGCTTGTCAAAGAGTGCAACACATTTGAAACCCTGTATTTTTACTTTCTGCCTTTCACAGGCAGGCAGCAACCACCATTCTTCTGAGATGGTACCAGGGCAAGAAAGTCGCCTCACTAAGCAGCTTTCTTGACTGGCTAGAAAGGGAGCAACATCGCTCCAGCCATCACACCTTCCTTGCTGAACGCAGCAGATGACACCTGACCATCTGGGTCTGAAAGTGGAAATGGCAATAAAAGCCCCTCCTATATATTGTCATCTATTTCTTGCATCGTGCAGCCTGCAAAGGTACAGCGGTTCGATCTGTGCAGACATACGGAACAGATAGGATGAAGATCATAACAGGCATTTTGACTTGCAGCTGAACCTACGTACCTACAAGTAGTATTATTATTACGGTTGAGTTACCGTTAATGGCAAATGAGGTAGCATTGTCAGCTTGTACAACAAGACTGTCTTGTACGTGCAAATACGTCCCTCACCAGTGACCAATGGCTACAACTACCTGTCTATGTCCCCACATGCTCTCAGGTGTCACCTCCACAACACTCAGCTCCAGAAGATGAGCAAGCTCACCAGCTGAGCCTACGCTCATGAAAATCAGCACACAAAGGAGCGAGGTAATTCAATGCAAGGCCAAGACCAATGTAACTGCAATTTGAACAGGCACTGGAGCAGGGTCCTGAGAGATGCCTAAAGAGCACTTTGTGTTAGTAAAGTGTTTTGGGACCAGGAAAACTAGTCCCGGTTGCTGAACTCTTTCTGTGTTCAAGTAAGCAGGACTTTGTGCACTCTGTGTTAAATATACGAGACTTTGCTATTAACTTATCCTCTTAACAAGAATAACCTCCCAGATCCCAGGCTGTGGCTAGCTCTCACATTAAAGGCAGGAACCGTTCAGCCACAGGCAACATTTGGAATTTAAGCAGCTTTGTATATAAGGATCTCATCCAACCGTGAAGCAAACGAGAACAGCCAACGTGCTAGACACATCATGATGGCTTGAAGACACTGAAGTGGAGTACTGGGCCAAATTTCTCCAGCTGCAAGATCAGCAGTGTCAGTGCAAGTTGAGTTTTGGCCAATATTTGTTAAATTTGTCAGGGAAACAGCAAAGTCAATTCTTAGGCACTTAACTGTGCACTAGACATTATATAACTGAAGTCTTAGTGAACATTACCAAAAAAATGTCAGTGGGTGTGGTGTTCGTATATGTAAAACACACAATAAGGACTTCTTAGCAAGAGCCCACTATACTGAAGGCTGAAGGACAATTTCAAACACTCTCCCATGAGGAAGGACTGCATCTTACAGAGGTAATACGCATGGAGACCAGGAGGAAAATGTATGACTTTTAAAGATGGTGACCTCCTGAGCTGCAGCAGGACAGGCTGCAGGCAAGGGGCTCGCTGCTAACAAACAGCCCCGATGTCCTGACTTGCACAGGAAAGGCAAGAAAAGACACGAATGGGGACAGTGCTGCCAGCAGGTGTTTTCACCTTTCTCAGTATCCCCCAGGACAGGTCAGTCATGCTGCAAAATGATGAAGGAATTGGAAAACTGTGAGCCCATCCTACAGCCAGAGAATTGACAAAAACTCCCAAGAGCTGCAAAACTTCCCTTGGAATAAGGGAGGAAACTCCTGAAGGTAGATCACTGCCTAAAGCAATGCCCCCACTCTGCACAATGTACATGCTCACCCAAGTAGCAGCTCATGACCTGTAGAGGAGGCCATGGCCACTGCTTAAAAGGTCACTCCAGCTCGTGACAAAATCTTCACGTTAGCAGCTACATCTCAGTTTTTCCAGCAAGGGTTGGGGGAAGGGATGCATAAATGGGAAAACCAATGGCTGTAATGAGGGCTCCAAAAGCAACAGCAAATCTGTCTCCAGGAGGGCCCAGCACAGCAATGATGCATTCCCCAGTTCGTAAGTTATTATAAGCATGCCCCTAATAATGCTCATTTTCATCCTATCCCCCAGCTGTTTCTAATACATTTGTTTTGTTTGTTTGCGTGCTGGATCCAAAGCCATGTCTGTATAGCACCATCTAATTTTTGCTGGAGAGCCCCGGGTATACAACCATCTAGCCAGTTCATTCCTAGACAATGACGAAGGCTGTACTTTGTATCCCGCCCTACACCTCGCTCCTACCCCTGTAAGACCCGAGCCCTTCTGCAGCAGAAGGATAGAGGACAGACAGATGAAGGAAGGGCAGGCTGAACACTGAGCCATCCTGCCCATTGTCCATGCACTGGTTCGCTGGCTCATCATCATCGTAAGCATGGGACTACACAACAGTGCCCCTCTTGCCCGTCTACCTGCAACTCTCACCATGGTCTGCAAAGAAGCTTGAGCATTGCAATTGCCTCTTTACCAAAAGAGAGGCGCAGAGAGCACAGTGCCATGTCCCAGTCACCCTGCAGCCCCTCACACCTATATCACATCCTCGCTTAGTGTGCTATCAATGTAGCAGGGACACTATGACTATCCACAAACTTTTATTACTCCAGTGACACGAGAAGAAAACACACCATGCCTGCAGGAGCAGCTGACAGAATGATGTATTCTTGTAAACTTGGAAGCACTGAAAAATTAAAAAAGTGGATCCTCAGCATGGCTGAGTTACGTTTCAGGACAGAGCAGCGTCACACATGCACATCCCGTCTCCTAGCAGGGACCCCCTGCACGGCAGAAGCAGCTCACAGTTTTAGGTGAGATGCTGTAATGAGAAGCCAGCTGGGTGAGATGGGAAGCTTACGGCATGCTTCCACATTAAATGCAGCAAACCTGAAATTGAGAAAAGAAAACTCCTTTTTCCCCGCACAAATGCCTCAGTTGGCCTGGGGAACTCACTGCTGCAGGACACGGAGGTCAGCGGCTCAAGGGGCTTCCTGAACGGGTTAGAGATCTGCAAACAACAAACATCTCCAGGGAACTGTAAAGATTAATAAATAAGCAAGAGTTTTGGAAAGAATATAAGTCTACAGACTTCAGAGTGAAAGCCAAACTCTAACTCCTGGAGTGAAATATAAATTATCCCTGGAGAGAGCCCTGCGGGCTTTAGGATTTCTTTCTCTAAGCAGAGTGCAGGGTCTCTGTTGGAGTCACCGTCTTGGGCTAGATGGACCCATGGTCTGCTCCAGAGTGGCTTTTCCTAGAAAAGCTTCAGTTCTAATCTGAAAAATGCAGCTCTTGGCTTCAAATAAAGATCAGCTGCTGGAAATATGGAAATACTTTCTATACTTAAAAAAGTATGCGTAGGCAAGAAGAAGGCCTCCTGTCAGAGCACTGCATGGGGCTTAATCACTTGGCTCCTCATGCCTTCAGCGGGAGTTGTTCATCCCAAGTCCCATGCAATGTTTCAGGAAAGGCAGCCCACATTCTCATAGTTCTCAGAACAGATTTGACTATTTAAAAACTTTGGCATGAAGTTTCTTTAACCAAACAAAACTGAACTCCTTGGGCTAAACCCATCCCTCGAGGAACTCTACTGGAGTCCAGGAGGCAACAGTAGGATTAATCTGGTCCATATTGTTTCTTTCTTCTTCCCTCAGTAAAGGCCCCTCCTGTATTTCTTCCCCCCCACCCCTGGTTTTTGGAGCAGTTATCGCCTAGGTTTATCATAGACTATTTGCCTTCCTACCTCTTTTTTTCCCCCCTCAAAGCCTCAGTGGATTTTATTTTTGTTTGCAGCATGGTTGCATCTCGGCTTTCTACAAACAGAAGGGACGTCTGATGTGAGCAGAGAGAGGCAGAACAAAGGAGACTTTATTATTCCCATTGTAGCATTTGCAAGCTGAGACACAGAGAGATTGACTTGTCCTGTGTCAGACAGAAAGTTTGTGCAGGGCTGAACCCTCATTTCCCCAGTGTTTCCCCAATGCTTTTCTCATACAGCCATCCCTTTGTTTTCTGGCAGAATAGAATCCTCCTTTTTCTTCTCTTTATACTTTTTCCTTCCTTCTCCTGCCCTTCTCTCTCCATTATTCTTTCTGCATTTCTGCCTCAAATATTTACTTTTGTGTGTGCTAAACCCTCTTTAACCCCTTCCTTCCTTTCCTTCACACTATTGTCTGTCCCCGCAGGGCTGTGAGCCTTCCTAGTTTGATTTCTCTGATGTTCTACAAGCCATGGAGAGGGGCTTAGCCGAGGGCTGCCGGCGCCTTTGCCGCTGGGATTTTGCTGGCTGAGGCTCATTGGTTCAGAGGCAGAGAGGCCACAGCATGGCACAAGCATTTGGTTGAATAGAAGCAACATGTGCTCTGGACTAGTATTTTAGCACCATCTGGCAGAGATAAATGGGGCTGGACACTCCGCATCTGCCAATCACTCCTCTGCGGACGACAGCCTGATCCCTGATGCAAAGAAAGAGGATTTTAGTGCCCTGAGCCTCCCAGGAGCCTGTGAGGCTCTCCTGCTGCCCTTCCCTGCTGCAGGCAGCAGAAGAGCGGGTTTGGAAAGGGAAGGGAAGGGAAGGGAAGGGAAGGGAAGGGAAGGGAAGGGAAGGGAAGGGAAGGGAAAATCTAAATACAAATTTCAAGCTAAGGTGTTGGAAGGCTGTCAAGCTGCAGCCTGTGAGGCTCTCCTGCTGCCCTTCCCTGCTGCAGGCAGCAGAAGGGAAGGGAAGGGAAGGGAAGGGAAGGGAAGGGAAGGGAAGGGAAGGGAAGGGAAGGTTTAATTTAATCTAAAGGCAGCACCAGCCAGAAAGAATACAAAATTAATCTGTAAATATCATTACCAACTATTATTGAAGATTAACCCAGAGTTATATACTTCACTAACAAACGTTATTATTCTCCTTAATAACCAGTAAAAAGTAATACCTGGCCTCACAGGAAGCATTTATTGCAAGTCAGGGTGTGGCAGGGATAGGGTGAAAGGCAGGTTGAACTAACACTATAGCCCCGGGGCAAGGATGGCGGCTGTCCCCCTCCACCCCCGGTTCACTTTCTCAAGCAAGATCTTCTCACCTGGCGCTCCTGACATGTCCACCCTTCCTAAACGAATGAGTGCAGCAAACAGACCATCGGCGTTCAACATACCTTGAGCAGTAAGCGTGGCCATAGCATGCAACGCTCATCTGGGGAGACCAGCAAAAGCTAACACGGACATTGCAGATATTTTCCTTGGAAACACAGCTGGCACGGGCTGTGTTTCTTACCCCTTACGGAGCAGGGGCTAGAGCTTGCTTTCAGCTTTGCAATGGAAATGTAAATAATCCCTGGGACCTTTGTAGATTTGTGATGGCTTTCCTGCTATATAACTGAAGGACCCACACAGCATTTAAGCTTGTGGTTGAAGTCTACTTATTTCTGCACGTGTAAGTGTATATAAACACAGGATTATAGGCATAAAGGTATGCAAAGTGCCTAACAAGTACCTGATAGAGGATTCATCCATAAATCTGCTATAAATCTGATCTCTGGTACTCCTGTTAGTCTTATACGGAGAAAATGTTCTTACGTCACCAGATCTAGTGTGCAGACTGACATACAGACCCACGCCATAGCCTCAAAAGTTGCAAGAACCATGGACACCGAATAGACGATCTGCACAGAAGACTAATCCTGCTGCACCACATGCCAAGCACTTTATCCCAGCTGAGACGAAAGTTATACTCATTACATTGCTGCATTATTCTAAAATTAAAAGATTAATGTTGGTTTTATATGCAATACTTAGGTTCAGTCCAAGACTAATATTATTTTCTCTGTGTTTCCTTATTCTGTCCTTCCTTTTATTAATTATACACCACTACTGCTCGCTGGAACATCCTTCTGGTCACAGCTATTGGGTGGCAATACTACAGGCTACCTCCGCTTCCAAGTTTTGCCAGCGCTTGTCAGAGGTCCAGCAGCTTTTCTGCCCCCTCTACACTGACAGGTTGGTCACTCTGATTTCCCACTGCTTGAATCCCCGCAAAGAGAGAGCCACTGCCAGCACAGCCCCCTTCCTTTCCCCGCCTGTAACACCGAGAGAAGCAGGGCTGGGGTTTGGGGGAGCTTGCTAATTGCCGAGATTGTTATTCCTTCCACGAGGTACTTGGCAGCATTGAGCCTCCCAGCACAGCCTTTGAATGTCCACACATTTAAACAGTAGCCTCAGCTTGAAAGCACGCCAAAGAATAGGCAAGACTTCAAGAAAGATACAGCCGCTTGCAGCAAGCATGCAAATTTATTAGCCTCTGTGCACATGTGGCCTCTAATAAGCTGTGTTCAGCATCTGAAGCCTAAAAGATCTCACCCTGTGCATCCCACCTAAGCCACCAGCCAGGCTTTGCCTTTTCATACGTGGCACAAAAACATTCAAAGCATCAGAAGGATACCGAATTAATGCACAATCTTCAGCGAAGGCTCTGCTTCATCTCCATCCATGGGGGATTTTATTCATGTCATTTTTAACATACACTAATAGACATGCTAAGAGAATGCGATGAGTGTGAGTCAATCTTTTACACATTTCCTTTTTATTTTCATCAGGACTTTGGAATCAGGCTGAGATCTTTCAGTTCCTACCCTTAGAAAAATAATTAGACATTATAGGTAGCCCCGTGAATTGCACATCTGACTGCTAGTCAAAAGCCCCGGCTCTATTTGTGGTTCTGCTCCTAAATTGCTTTGTGATCCTGAACAAGCTGTTTTAACTGTGCTAGATCTTGGTTTTCCTCTCTACAGAACAGAATTAACGACTGCCCACATTAGTAAAGCACAGTCAGGTCCTCAGACCTCAAAAGCACCCTACAAACATGAACTAATTTTGTCTCAAAAAACCTTTCTGAGGCAGGGAACTGTTGCAGTGTACTTTTATAGATAGGCAAAAATGAGGCACCCACAGTAGGAAAGACTTGCTCTGGTGATCACAGAAAGGACATTTTGGGCAGGAAAGGGAGACGTTAAGAGAATTGGAAAAATCAGGTCATCTGACACAAAATCCTGTGTTTTATTTCTTAAGTGTGCAAGGGATGGATGTGCTGCCCCAGAGGGAGATGAGTGTATTCAGCACCTTGAGCTTTTAGTCATTAAGTGAATTTCTGTAGATTGCACTACACGTCAGTGACCACCCAGATGCAACAGTCTTTTATGGAGTTAATAAAGGACTATGGGCCATTTGTAATCTGAAGTCACATTTTAAGCATGGCCATGGTTTCTACCCAAGCCTAGTATGCATGAATATTTTCTTTTCATTTCACTCCTCTCTCAGTTACAATTGGATTCCTTATGGAAACATTCCTCAGAATTTTATAATCCTGTAAAAAGTTTAGACCTGCTGATGGATTCCTGTAGGAAGGATGCAAGTCCTCTGCAAAGTTGTAGAGGTTGGGTACCCAGGTTCTCATCCTCTATTAAATTCTGTAGGTTAGAATAATTTCCTTTAACTGGCATTGGTTTTGTCGACAGGCTCTTTCCAAAAAGCTGCAGCAGGGCATCTGCCAGCACCTGTCACGTATCAGTGACATGCTTAGGGCTTCCCATCCGTCTCTCAGACAGCCTCCCTCTTGGATCCTGGAGGTCCCCAGCCGCCAGTAACTTCTCTGGGACAAAAAAATAAAATAAAATATCTAATTATGTACAACATTCAGGAGGCACTTTGCTGAAACGCCAGCCTTACAAAGGAACCATATGCCAGTGCCTCAAGTGTGCTTTGCAAACATCTGCCTCTCAGGGGGATTTCATGCCAGACAGTAAGAAAGCAACTTCAATTAGAGGCCAATTGAGATCCTTGTCCCAAGGCCTGTGACTTCTCTAAAAAAGAAAAAAACATCCTAAACAAACAAAGCAATTGCATTTGCCCCCATGTTTAAAAACAATCTGTACATTTTCTCTTTTAATGCAGAGGTCTCTTTTTAATTTTTCTGACAGGGTTCAACGTGCCCCGTCCAGACAGATGCACAGGCTGACAAAGTTCCCATCGCCTTCAGAAAGATCCCTGCCCAGGAAGAAAGGTTTTGTCTAGTGCGAGTGTCGGAGTGGGTTTCAAATTAGTCATTTTTGATTGTAGTTCATCCAACATTCACAAACTAACGCCTCACTATTAACTAGGCTTACGTTTCCCTCTGTCCTACCTCGCCTCAAATCCCATCTGATCAGATACATTTCTTCCTTTGCTCATCCCCTTTGGTCCCTCTCTCTTTCTGCTAGGGCTTATCGTTTCACCTTGCAGCTATTGTGTCATCCTGTGAAGCTGTTTTTTAAAAAAATTAACAAAAAGAAAACCCGAACCTGCAACTCAAAGGAGAGTTTTCTCTTCCCGTGCACGAATTCCCAGTTAGGGATAAAGGAAGATCCAAGCCCTAAGCTCTTGAAACGGGGCAGGCAAGTAGAAACCATCCCTGCAGAGGGGTATGTGGGAGAGCAGCCAAAGCCCTGCGGGGATCGCAGGGGCTGTCCCCTCCCCTGAGTGGGGGACAGTTCATCCAAAGTAGGCGGTCGCAGGTCTCTGGGTGATGCACCTCTGGACAAAACCAGCAAAACCAGGGCAGCAAGAATGGCAGAAGAAAGCATGCCAGCTAACAATCAGGTGCAGCACATCCCCTCGGCGGCACAGGGAAGGCTCACGGGCTACGCTGTGGCGCTGGGCTGCTCCCGCAGCCCTTACCTGGAGAGCAGGACCTCCCTTCACACCCCACTCTTCTGTCCTTATTTCAGTTTCCCAGGGTCTACTCCTCTGCAAACCAATCTAAAAACAACCCCAGCCCACCGACAGGGACTGTGCATAACCCACTTGCAGCTGACTTCAGATTGCCCAGACCTCTCTAACGAAGCACCAAACTGTGAAGCGGTGGCAGCAGCAGCTCCTCCGAGGGTCTTGCAAGGAAACACTCTGGGTGCAAGAGCAATCGGTTTAACTTCCCCGACAACATCCTAAATATAAACAAAACCAGGGCAAACATTTTACGTACATCAGTGGGAGGGGGAAGGCAAGACACTCACAGGACTAAATAATTTATCTGCCTCTCTTACAGATGCTGACATTTTTGATACACATTAAACATTAATGAAAATCATTTTATGGATGGCTGAGTCATGCCAGTCAATGCATAATCTCCTGCCTCTCCACCTGGCCCTTTCACCCTCATCTGGCTCCTATCACGGAGCACAGCCACTTGTAACTCTGCCCCCAAAAGAGGCCGAGCTCCCCCAGATGCCAAAGAGCAGAGCAAAAGCACTGAGGGGGCTGAACAGACCCTAACAAACACATGGACGAGAACCAAGCCCACCAAGTCCTAACCCCGCTGCTGTTAAATTCACAAACCTGCTGTTTTGTTAATTAGCTAACACGAGATGCTGTGAATCATCTTGGAAAGCAAATTACCTCCCTGATTTCTAAAAGCTTCTTAGCCACATTTTTTTTAAAAAACTTACTATTTTTTCCTTCTCTCAATGTATAAATGCCAATTAAATTACTGCCTGCCTCTGCTTAATCTAATGTTAGCCTACTCATATTTTCAGCCACTCCCTAATGCCAGTAAGGCCCCTTATGCCGAAATCTCTTTAGCATGCTAGTATAAATGTTCATATCCCTAAGACTTACTGCTCTAAGAAGTTGGACGTTTTTGTGGTAAAAACCTGCAATGTTATTGTAATCTTGAATAGAAAAGGATCACCTGTGGGTTGAAAATGCAGCTTTCCTTTAGTTTGTTCCAGTTAAAGACACATACAAAGAGATGACTGGGATTAAAGCCTCACTAGCTGTCTGGATCTCTTCCTGGACAAGCAGTCCTTAAATTTGCTGAAATGGTACTCACCAGAAGGTAGAGTTACACAAAGCCACTGGGCAGCCTTCAAAGACAGAGGATATGCATTTAATCTCATCTCGCATATCCCATTAGACGGTGAGACTGGACGCCAGAGTTACCAGTAATATGTTCTTCATCCCAAACATATTTTTCTTTATGGAATGGGCTAAAATATATCTAACAAGATTATCGCCTAAACTCAGTCAACTGGCTTCTTTTCACTAAGGGGGAGCTCAGAGCTGCACAAATAACTGGCTACAGGTTAATGAGATCTGACTGATCTCAAGAGGGTGCAAGCTGCTGCTTTATAGATCCCCTACAGCTGGAGTCAAATGACCATCAAACTCATCCCTAAAACACAGGGAAATAGTTTGGGGCCCCTCTTCCCAGCCCACTGCCAGGTTGCAAACGCAAAAGCCACAGACCTGACACTGTCTCCTTATTTTTTTCAACAGAGGTGACAGAAGTGCGATATGTTGGCAATGATTTTTTAATTTCACAGATTGCATTATAAAATCCTTTTCCCACGCACATCTTCCCTTCTTCTGAAGGGATTTTACTGGTTGGTGGTTTCCCTGATTTCAGTTTCACTCAACAGCACGCTCTGAAAAAACCAGCAATTCCAGGCAGGAGGAAACTGTCACATGCAAAGTGTTGGCAATAGTCTACAAAGTTCATTAGAAAGGTCTCCTAAAGATAGTGAAATTATGCATTGATCACAGACAACCTATTGCAGCCTGTGGTTTCTTACCAGGATCTTGCTACAGGCAGCCACCAAGCCTCACTTGAGTACAATACTGAGGAGCAGACCCCAATCTAAACCAAGCTAAGTCAACAAAAGGACATTTATTACCTTCAGTAAATTAGAGATGAGGGGAAAACACAGCTCCTCCTTTCCCCCACATCTGCTACTACAGTTGAGATTTCACATCAGTTTTAATAATCCATTTTTATATTTTTCCCCAGCCAGGAATCCATCCTGCATACAAGTCTCATTCGAGGCATCCCTGCTCTCCAACACAAACATGCACCCACATGCTCCTTCTCATATTTTGGCTCTAGATTTGCTGATAAAAGGACAGACCTTGTCCATGTTTCCAGCCTACAACTCAGCCTGGGGTTTCCATGACCTTTTCCTGCAACCTCCCGCTTCACTGCTGGAATGACTTGTCCATTATATTAGTTGTTCAGTAACTCTTAGGCACTACCACACTAATACGGCTTTGAATAAATGACAAGTCCCAGTCAGAAATCAATGAAACATTTGGAGCAATGACAAAACAAAAATTGCAAGTTAACTGCATGAAGGAAAAGAAAGAAATGCACTGATATTTTTCTGCCTGCTTCCAAAGCAAAGGCAGAATGAAAGACGGGCTGGAGAGAACAGATTCATCATGCTTTGGCTTCATTATTATAATAATTAATTTATATTAGCAGGTGCACATTAAGAAGATGTGTTTCCACCCCTCTGCCATCACCAGCTGGTGCAACATGCGTGTGTCAGTCATGTGAAATAGTAGTTGTGCTGATGCCCCTCACCATCCGTCTTACGTCTGCATCCTGCCCTGCCTGCAGCTTTGTTATGGGGTCCAGTCAGCATCACTGGTACAGGGCTGCAGAAGCACATCGTGGAGAACAGTTTCTGCCCAAAAGTGCCTAAAATGGCCAGAGCCAGCTATGATTGGAGACAACCAAGCATGTAATGGCATTTCCCCTATTTCATGGCAGCTGACTGATGGCAGAGCGCAGGTGTCACGGCCAGGGATTTGAGGCAGGACATTTATAATAACCTTTTATAAACCTGACATTTATAAACATGTGCTGGAAAAGTAGCTAGGACTTTTCCTGAGGAACATATAATGGCAATGTTCACGAGTCCACAGATCTCTATTTTATACCTCATCTGGTGGATCCCACCGCAGCATTTGGCCCAGTGCCCACCAGCAGGGTTCAGGGATATTACGCGGGACAGAGAGGGCCAGAAAAATATCGTCTTGGTAATGCCTGCTTCAATTTTGGGATCTGATGAAAATGCAGGCTGTGGAAATACGTCTATGCTCTCTACCACTTTCCTGGGAAGTCCTCTCAAATGTTGCAATATCCATTTATAGCAAGGTGTATATTAACTCCAGAAAGTCAAGATACATGACACTGACTACTAACAAAAGCTGAAGGATAAAGCAATAATGACATGCTTGTGAATAAAAAATGCATATTGAAATATTATAGAAAGAAAGGTACCATGCAGGAGAGGTACAAAATTCAATTTCCCGAGTGGTATACTGGCTTAAATGATATAGACAAACAACCTTTTCACGGCCATGAAATACTTCTTTGGAAATGTTTTGTGAACTCACACACAGAGAGAAAAACAAAGAGATAAATAGTCTCTTCTTCCCCTCCACTGAAGAGCTACAGTACTGAGCACACTGCCTGCTGTAAGACTACTGACAATTAAGGATGTGTCACCCTAAGCAGTAGCTCTGTCCGCATGTATCTAATCTGCCCATTACCATCATCCTCAGCTGCCGCAACACGACCATGCACAGAAATCCTACGTTATGGGAATAAATATCCATTGAAGCCAAAATGGCAAGTCAGCTGAGCACATAAATTGCCCAGATTCTACCCGAGGACAAGAATAATTATCTTTCCAAATCCACTTTAAAACCCTCACTGAAGAATACCTTCCAAAGAGGTCAAGCCCTGATGACAGCTAATACTTTCAAATGAATCTTCGTTATTGCCCAAATACAAAGAGCTGTTTTAACGCATCACGACAGAAGAATGCCTCCTCCAGGAGCGAGCCTGCCCGCATTTGTATAGATCATCACTTAAGTGTTCGGTAAGTCATATGACTTTGAGGCTTTGAAAGATTGCACTTTGATGTCCAACAGACAGATGTCAGCATAAAAAGACAGGGGGAAAAAAAGTCCGAGCTCTGCGCAGCTAGCAGTAATTGACAAAACAGCAGTGAGCTTGTGTGTGGAGACCAAATAAGCAATAGAAACCGAGCTACCTCCTCACCCCTTTGCTTCCAGAAACTGTTTAGCAGTAGTGTAGCTACAAAAGTGCCAGTAAGGTGAGGTGCCCTAAGTCACTGCTACCTGCTCAGCAACGTGGCTATGCAACCACTTACACGACCGCTAGCTCAGGAGCACCCACCACTGCTAGAAAACAGGTCCCCGGCAAAATAGTGCACTTGAGGCTGTAACACCAGTTAGTCCCTTGGGTGTCAATTGTTTGAGGAACGGTGTGTTGTAGCTTACGCTACCACTGTCACTGTTGTTCCAGGGATAAACAGAAGGCTTCTGTCATCAGTGTTTCTAATCCAGCCCTTTTCACAAGCACTGCTACTCAATTACAATGATTGTTTTGTTAAGTGTGGTTCTACTCGGAAAACTGAGTCCATAAAAATAGGATCGTGGAGTTCATGTTTATTGCATCTCAATGATTCCCAGATCAAATGCAGTCAGTTTACAATTAAAAAAGATGTTTGGTTTGTTTTTCCAGCTACCAGGTCTACAAACTCATGCTGGGATCTAGAAGTTAAGTTGTCATCTTTTTGGCTTGTACAATTGTAAAAGGAATGAAAAAGAATTCTGCTCGCCCACTCCCGGAGCGGCTGCGTATTTCCAGCTTTAGCAGAGATAATAAGGAATAAAAATGAAGACAATATTTTCAAACCCACGTACCTAATTCTGTGCTTCAGGGCTCCAGAAAGGTAATCTGATTTTAAAAGCTACTCCAAGGGCAACTCTAAGTGACAAGACTTAAGTATCACTTAAAATCTTACTGCATATTTAGGTACCTACATAGTATGTACCTAACTTTAGGCACCCATTTTTCAAAACCGTTCCCCTTAATTTAGTCAGCAAATTAATCAGATTTGCATGTGATTACACATAGATAGCAGATCATTTCAGTAGGAAGGTGCTATTTTTATATAGTCACTTGTCGGAGAAGAATTGCATGTTAAACTAAAATTTATGAGTCCACAAGCAGAGTCTACATTAACTATTTGACAGCTGCAAATTATTGCATTACAGACATCACCAACTTGCTTACACAGACACATGTGCGTACATGTAACTTAGCCATTCCCCAGCTGTCTGTCTGCAAAACCTCACTGTTGTAAGGGTTAGCAGGTTTCCCTCATGGCAACTCCTACAGGTTGTAATCAAGTATCTGAGCCCCCACTATCATGCACATGAAAGAAACAAGCTGTTCTAGGAGCAGAGGAACTCCTGAAACCTGGCTGGCTATGGATTAGCTTCCTACCACGTTGACACACAGATCTTCCAACTCTTTGTCATGTCCCCTATGAGTTCCCTACAGCAAAACCTCCACTTTTCAGCCATGCCTTTGCTTCTCCCCATTTCATCCCCCCAATATGCCCAGCTCTTTCCTTCCGGGTTCCTGTGCCAACTGGTTTTGGATGCCACCGGTCAAACATATGTTATACCCCCAGTGCTGCTCTGTGGACCCCAGTATGACGGTTGCCTTGAGCCTTGCAAAGGATTTGAAGGAGCCTTAGCTAGCAGCTGTATGTGAAACACAGAGGTGACCGAGGGAATGTTTGTCCCATTAACCAGTTGTCACGAAGCATTCCTCCATGATTCATGGTACAGCCACATTAATGCTGACCACCCCGTCTGGATCTGGGCTTTGCCTCCTCCTGCCTTGCACCTTTGGGAGTTAATGACAATGTCTGATGGCAACCAAAGAGATAATGCATAAGAGCTTACAGGAAAAGTGGGCTGAAAATAAAGGCTGGGAACATGGCCAACATTTACAGATGTACTGAGTTGAGTTCAGAGGAACCTTCCAAAATATTAGCCGGTTTTACACACCCGGACTTTCCTCACTGGTTTCACAAGCTGGAGGTGCCTGCTTGCAGGGGCAGTCCTGCCAGGCCATCCTTGCAGCTTTATTGTGGCTCTCCTCCCTTTCCTATCCCCCTCCAACAAGGACAAGCAAGGGTGTTCAATTAAATCCAAACGTTATCATTTTTAGCTAAGTGTAAAATTGTTGATTTTGAAAGCACTGCGCCTGCCTTTCATCATTAAGGAGCGCTGTGATCATTGTAACATCAGGCCAGTTATGGCGGTTATGGCACTGAGAGATGTATTTCTGTGCTCTGGCTCTCTTTATGTATTCAGGTGTAAAGCGAAGGAAAGTGCAGCCTCAAATGCTAATTGTGCTGCTTAGGACATATTCACTCCCAAGGAGCTCCTTCCAGGGCCCCTTCAATCACAGAGCTATTTAGTGCCAGGCAATTGCCAATCCTTTCCCACTCCAGCCCCAGTCAAGGTCTTGCCTGTGATGATGAAATCTGCCTGGAGATTTTAGAAATCCATAGTCACGCAAGACAAGGTTGTTGCTCCTGCAAACAAGCCACTGCTGACTTGCCTTCATAAGCTGTCAAGGGGACTCTGAAATGAGCACAGCGAGAAGGAACGGGTGTACTTGTGGCTCACTCCGTCCTCCGGATGATATTTTCCCAGCACGTAATCACAGCTCGTGCTATTTGAGTCATCCTCATCTGAGAATGCAAATAGTTCCCAAATGGTAATACAACATTTCTACTTGCAGGCTTAAGAGTTCGGCTTCTCTCATGATGCTTCAAGCTGAGCCGAGTCCTGGAGAGCCAGGGGCTGTTTGATGTCAGGGGGAAGGGACCTTGTACGAATGGGATGGTAGGATGGCAGGCAATGAAATGCTTTGGGCTGGAGGGAAAATGGAGCCCTCCCAATACTACTGGCTTTAGACTTTGGATTAAACCCTGTCCTTAGCCATGCCAATGCAGAGGGGAGCAGCTCTACGCAGTTTTCAGAGAACTGTAGATTTACCCTGCTGAAACCATCACTTCAGTTCCACACTTCTGTATGACTTTCCTCATGGTTTCTCTGTGAATTATTTTAATTCCTTATACAAAGAAATGGATTTGCCTTGCCATTTACAGAGCAGGACATTGCACAGTTACTGACTCAGACCTGAAAGCTGGATTCCCAAAATTGGAGTTTAGGTTAAGTAAATTCAGATATCTGAAAGCAAAAGCAGCATTTTGTGGGAAGTTGTAATTATTCCAGACAACCAAGAGAAATCCAGAAAATTCAGAGCTGAGTTAAATGGAAAAGCAAACCAAGGTGGCTAAGGTATGGAAATCAGTGTTAAGGCATACCAGCAACGTCACAGAGAGCCTTCAGGGATACCAGGGAACAAGTGCACAGTCATGGCTAGTGTGCAGTACTACTGATAGCTGCACATTAAATTGATATTGAAAGCCCATTTCATTTTTTATCTTTCCCTTATTAAATTATTTTAGGATGAGAAAAAGGAGACCACATATCTGTCTGCTAAGAGTAACATGGAGGTATACCACATTAATCTGGCAATAAATCCATCATGGACAATCCCTTGGCTCAAAGCCTCAGGATGCATATCTTACTCAAAAGTTGCTTAGAAACTAATTTAGCCCAGGAAACAGTTACTGTCTCATAAACATGGGATATTTCTAACCTTTCATATACCTATTCTCCTGAAAAAACAGGAGATGGTGGAGATGCCCAGACATCAGTGCAGATCCCAACCCCTTTTTGTGGCTCATTTAAGAGAGCTCTCCAGAAATTAACACTGAACCCACACTTGCGTTTTATTCCTCGGAAAGAAACGGCCTTCTCTTCCTTGGCATACCCTCTCCGAACGCCTGTGAAGGAAGTAACCCAAGTCACAGCAAAGATAATAAAAGCTGTGGTGGCCCAATATGTGAGACCTTCCCCCAGCTCCATGCGGCTCTGCCTGGGGTCTTGCTGTGCCAGCTCTGGCCTCCAGGAAGCTCTGACATTTTCCTTGATGGTCCCAAGATAAGGAAGGATAATGGTTACCGGGGTTAGCCTGAAACATTTGCTTTTGAATCCCGGCCACAGACGTAACGTGTGATCACACGCAAATCATTCGCTCTTCCTGCATCCCGGTTCACCCATATGCTGGGGACAGTGTGTTTCCTTACCTCCTGAGAGCAGCCGCAGAGCCTGGAAGCAGCATCTTGTCTTTTCACTGGCCAAGAAAATTTCTTACCATCAGTGGTAAGTGGGTGTTTTCTCTGTACGGTTTGCTCAAAGGGAAATTAAAAGGCAGAAAGCTGTTCTTGAAGGAAAACATGTCCATCTCTAGAAAACTGAGAAAATATTCAAGTGCCACTCATTTAGCACTGCTGCCAAGTAAAGTCTCGAGCAATTAGTCTGCTGATTGCTTGAACTTCACTGGGTGCAATCTAACTTACCATCAGTCCAAGCCACAGGACTTTCCAGCACATGGTGATCACAGAGAGCTATTCTTAGCTGCCCCACTGGCCTGTTTTGACCCAGTGAAGACCTTCAGGTGCAACCCACCATCCAGTGCCAATTTTTAGTGGAGTAAATGAGAAATAAGAGTGGAGAATACTGCATTTAGAAAGAAAACCAGCTTGTCTGAGTCATCCCTGAGCTTTCAACATGCACATCTTTGAGCAGGATCGCTCGTATCCCAGAGCAGCTGCCATGGAGAACGGTGTGCTTGGAGGCAAAGTGCATCTACCATGTGGGTGAAGGAAGAGTGGCATGGGAAAGCCAAGTCCCTTGTTGAGGTCATGCATGGGGTTATCACAGGCTCAGGATAAGCCCCTCGCCCCTTGCACAGAGCCCTGTGCCAATACACTTCTCTGTAATGAGTCCATACTGGGTTTTTGCCATAAAGATAACCCTTGAATAAGAAATTCAGCCATTTCCTGGTTTGGACTTTGTCAGGATTCCTGGTAATAGCATTGAGGAGAAAACCCACGTAATTTGCTTGGCAAACTGAGACAGACTCCAGCTTCTAAGCAAGTGCAAACAAGAGATTTTCTAGCATCTCATGAGCTGAGCTAAAGACAATAACAGAGCATTATATAATGTGACAGAAACCCATTTACACCACAATCCATTAGTGCAGCTGAATCACTCAATTCTGCAAACTGCACTGATCACTCAACATTAATTGGGGCAAATTAAGTTATAATTTATGACTTTTCTCCTTCATAATTACTTATGGAAGGAAATCGTGAGGAATTAACAATTAAGATGATGGGAAAATCTTCAGAATAATTTGTTGAACACGAGTGTCCTTTCTTTTCTTTCCCCTTTCTCTCTGCTTACAAACAGACTAGTAACTTACATGTCGGTTACTTGCATCATCATTTACAGCTATGCCCCGATATCCAACTCATAGGAAACAGAAAATTCACAGCCCACTTTCTCTAGATGCATGGATAGGACCTATGTCCATATTTGTATGAGAGACACCCGACAGTCAGTGGACATCCTAGGATGATACTATAGTGGAAAGCGTTTTTAGGGAAAAAAAAAAAAAAAAAAAAAGGATTAAACAGAAGAAACCAGTACAGCAAGGAGATCTAGAAACCAAGGGAGGAATCCATGAGTCTGAGGCCACTGCATCATTACAGACCGACAGTCCTGGCACAGGGTGACTTGTGCACAGGGCCTGTGCCTCCCTTTTTCCAGAATGATGATTTGGACCCTTAATGAAATCAAGAAATTGTTTCAAACAAGACCAATAACTACTGCTTATCTTATATGCACAGAAAAGGAAATTTAACTTAGGTTCAAAGGCAAATTACAAAGAAAAAGAAAACCTCTAGCAATGTAACCCCATAACCAATTATTCCTTTCACAGCCTATTATTCCTTGTGTATTGTCAGCCCTCTTCAGTTAGATGCCCTGTGCTATTCTGAAGACAATAAATCAGTGCCAGTTCAAATGGATGATGTAAATTCATGCAGATGAGGAAGACATACACCCAAGCTATAACTCTTCATTCCAGGCTAACTTGCTCAAGTTATAAACTGCCTTTTTGGACACAAAACAGGCCTGACGGATCCATTTTTCCATGGTGATCAGAAGATAGGGTGTGGGGTTGATAAGAATGTGCTGATATTTGGCAGTAAAACCTCATCAAACTTTTCCAGACAAGATAATATTCAAATCCAGAATCTGGAATAAAAGCAGTATGCAATTTCTTGCCCAAGCTGAAAATTCATGATCACTTTGTTCCCAATTTACTCCTGTCACACGCTGTTTTCTTAAATAGAAGGTATTTGTTGAAGAAAAAAACCTAAAGGAGTTGACGTGAATAAAACGGCTTTGGTTTGTACCCTGCCTTCCTGTTTACCAAGCAGCAAATCTTGTCTGAATTTCTCTACAGTACGCAAAGATAACTAGCAGCTAAATAACATACTGCAAGCAAACATATCATTACAAGGCCAAGTCAATACGTACAATCCATACAAGAAATGCCGTCTGAAAGAGATGGGAAATCTTGACATGGAGCGATTACAGATTCAGGACCAGGTGGTAGCATGGAATGTATAAATCAAAGAAGAAGTTGGCCCTTCATTTATATTTTTGAAGATAACGTGTCTTTAAACAAAAAATGGAGCAAGCTAGAGACTGGTGATAGGCTCAAATGATAGCTGTTCCCTCAGGGAAGAACACAAAACCACGCTAGTGCAAAGGGTGATGATGCCTTTCCACTTCTGTGGGTGCAGAGCAGAGAAGCAGAGAAGGATTTTGGAGACGGCTCACATGAGGGTGTCTTCACGTTAAACAGCAGTGGAGTGTACAGATAATCAAGCAGCTATAAGTGCACTTGAGAAGCTACCATAGTAAAAAGCTTGGCAGAGCCGTTGCCCATCTTCTAGGCAAGAGAAAGGACTGCCCCAGCCTGCTGTGTCACTAGTGCTCAAGTTAGTCCTGTTTGAGCCAACCTCTCAGTCACTTTGCCAGTGTAACCACAAGAACAACTCTACCATCTGGAAGTTATTCCTTGAGCCTGTTCACTGCAGGAGTTTGGGTCTGGAATGGACATATTCAGGACAGTGAAAAAGCACAGCCTGAGCAGCAACAGCTGGATATGGCTTCAGGATGGAGATGCTCCTTGCTCTGTCCCCACAGTGCCCCCCCCCCAGTATTAGCCATGCAGGCTTGGAAAAGAGACCTGAGTGAGGTGGGGTTGTGTTAGATTGGCCCTGTCTGTGTACATGGACCGATTTCCTTGTATTTATTATGAGAGAAGCACCATCCTCCTAAGCCCAGCGATGATGGACATCCTTTCCTCTGCCAAATTCCTCATCTGTCAGGTGTCTCTGTGAGAAACGATGGTTCTTTTTGTTCTTGCCCATAGCAGCAAACCAAAAATAACAAAAAGCGCTATTGAGCATTTGTAGCTGTTTTGAAATACCACAAATGCTTCTGATAATAGACCAGTTTTTTCAAAGGGATGCCCATTTGGGGAACCTAGTTTCTTAGCAACTGCAGGAGACCTCTTAAGGAGTAGAGATTTCAAGAAGACAAGCAATGAGCATGCTCTAAACCTAGCCTCTTGTTAGGAGGCTCCAGTAGGGTAACTTGAAAATCTCAACCCTCAAAACGTCTGCTTTCACTGGCAAAATCTCATCCTCAGTGTCATATCAGGCACAACCTTCTGTATCTTATCCCCTTTGCATCCTTCTCCTGCTCCCACTAAAGCAAATAGGTGTTTTTGTCAGTGCTGCAAGCTAGTCCTGTTTCCATTAAAATAAATCTTTCAGTATGCTTAGGAAGTTCAAACAAGCACTTGGCTGTAAATCTGAGGGTTTTATCCAGACAATGATGTTAGCTGTTTTTGTATGTAGGAAATGCTGCAGATTGACCTAGCACTTCTTCTAAAGGGAAGTTTTACTACATCTCCTGTGTCAGTCACAAAAGTGATGGGCGGAAAAAATGTTCATTGTTATTAAAAAGGAAAGTCAGTTCCCAAAATAAGCTATATCACACTCCATCATTTCTCTGCCAAACATTCCCATGTACTTAATGACTCCACTAGGAAAAGAGATTAAAGAGAATTGTATAGATTGGATTATCGAATGACAAACTCTTTCAACCTGCAATTCTGAAAGCATAATGTTCTGGCATCCCACCCCACACTTCAGCAGCTGGAATATCAGATACAACCAAGGCTTGCTGAATCCACTGCTAGTGAGAATCAGACTTTACACTGTGATGTGAGTTTCCTTTTACTGTTGGAGGGGAGTTTTTCTATTAGTCCGAAAGAGAGAGCAGCGCAGCTGAGCAGAACACAGGGCAGTTTTGTCCTTTTCACTTGCCCTGCTGAATGGACTGGCAGCAGTTCAGTCTATGGATCATGAATGCTAAAGTACTGGTTCAGACTGGAGCCCTCAATAGACCTGCTGTGGTACCAGGCAGCCTCATAATTCCCACCGCTGTTAGAGCAGCACAGCGTAACACACAAAAAGATCCTCTCTCCCCCTCCACCTTCTCTAAACAGTCCCAGTTCCTCCTGCCTTGCCACCACACACACACATTTAACAACATTTCTGCTCTCCATTTCTGCCTCCTCCTTCTGCATTGCTGAATATACATCAGGGACCAGCTCAGTTGCATTTCAGTGCTGCACACTTTATCCCAGCCCTCCACTGGGAAACAGGAATCACTTTAGGTGCCTTTTCAGGCAAATTTCTTTGGTGGTCTCCTGTTTCCCCCCTCTCCCCTTCCTCATAACTTTTTCTGATCTCTGAATAATTTGTTCACACAGTATTGCTTCCTTTGCCATTACAAGTCATAAATAGAAACACAAGCACTGCAAGGTCTTACATTTTCAGAATCTATTACTTTTTGGTTTCTTGGGGAAAAAATCTATGCGACAAGTATGAGGGAGTCACAATTGCTCTTTTAAGACAGGCTGATGGAAACTGAGTTTAACCCAAATTTGTGCCAAAAAAGAACCCTTTCTTTCCCCTACTACTTTAAAAACCAATGTTCCCCAGACTTTGGCTCATTTTCCGCCTGCAGCCATCGGGTTGCTGTTTGCAGACTGCTGCCCAGTACAACATGCCGGTCTGCTGGGCTCCTTCCCTCCGTGCTCCCACCCCAGCCTCTGGCATCCTGTGGCCCCAGGAGGGCGGTTTGAGGGGGGCTCGCTGCTGGCCAGTGCATCTCCCTGGGTCCAGGCATCTCCTGTCAGCTCTGCTATTCGTCACCACAGAGTGGCATGGAGTGATGCTGTGGACAGGGAAATCACCATTACAAGCCTGGCTCAGGGGACCTTACAGTCAGGCTCAATACGGCAGGACAAAATTACCATAGGTGGGGAAGTGCTGAACCAGGCAGCAGAGGGATTCGCTCTAGTAGCTGCTCAGCAAGAGAAATGCTTTCTGTTCTCTAGGTTGTTTTTCCTGCTCTTCTGGTCCAAATCTCCTTTTGCCATTAAATTACTCTCATGACATCTTTACGCTGACAGGTCCAGAGTAACGGCACAGCCTATGGAGCCTAAGATTAGAAAATCCTTTATCAGCTGTACTCAAGAACTAAGAGAGCTGGTCAGCACATTTTTATTTGTTAATGGCTCTACCATCCTGGAGCATCTCTACGATCATCCTGTGGAGAAATTCTGCCTGTGATTCAAGGACAAATGCTCACACTTCATCAGTGCACCTCACAAACACTTCCATCTGTTTTTGATCCTACCTACCTAAAATCTGTAGTAGTAAGTTCAAAGAAGTGACATGAACATACAGAGGCTTGTTTAATTACCACCAACCCTCGAAGCTGTTTGATAATAGTGAGTGCTCTTCAGAGGGATCAACGCCTCCTATACGAGTCCCTGAAGCCTGTAATTCTGTCCCAAAAAAACATCTGAAAACCAACAGCGATCGCCTAAGTCTTGCAGATGACCTAAGTGAAAACAACATGCACGTACAATAGCACCCAACTACTACAACAACTTGAAGCCACCGCAGCCAGCGAACACCAGAGGTAAAGCTCAGAGTCACACTGAAATAACTTTTTCATCATGGCCCTCATCCTGAAACTGCAAAAATGCATCTTGCAGAGTCAGATCAGCAGCAAGTTATTTTGGCTTTCTACATCCTGTATCTCTGAGAAGAAAAGAGGAAAGAGCTGCAAGTAACCAGAAATTTGTAAGTCACATTAATTTGAAGATGGCTGTCATTCTGGGTTGCTTTACAGATGTCAGAATTAATTACTACAGAATTTCCTTTCATTAAGAAAAGAATTTTTATAGCTGGATTTCACCAGCTGCAAATAACTGAGACATCATTTAAAGCACCAAAGAAGGGCTTTCACCACTTCAGAGCATTGGGTTTTTGTAACCACTTCTACAAATCTGCAGAATTTATGGCTGAAGTGTGTTTGTATAATGTGATCCCAGATTCCAAGAAACGAGATCCCCAATAATTCAAAGCTAAACAAGAGCTCACACAAATGCTAAACTGTGAGGTCTTGTAGTGTCTTTTTTTTACAGGAGCTTCTGAGCATAAAAAGAGTGCAGTCAGAGACAAGTCATCATCTGGCTATCTCTTCCCAGGAACTCTGGTCAAAACCACTAAGGTTTGTAGTCCCTGTTGCAGGATGTTAGCACAGCTTAGTGCTCTGTTAATGATCTGTATGCCATTAACAAAGATTATATACACACACACAAACTTCAAAAGGCCAACAGTTATATTAGCAAAAGAAGGTTTTAGCCAATCTGTGAAAACTGGGCAATTAGTGTGACTTCTCCTGTTAAGAGCCAGTGTCCTCAGTTAACAATTCACAACAGATCACTGAAAACAATTAGGGGTGTTAACATACAAGGCACTAATGACATTTACAGTGTGAAGTCATGTGGTGCCCCGGCATGATGTAGAGATTTTATACTAGAGGATACATGTGCTTGTGCATGTTATAAACCTGCTCATTAGAGACTACCAGAAATGTCACCTTAGAATCCCAATTCCTTTGAATGAAAACATGAAAGGAGTCAGATATTTTCTTCTGGTGATGCATACTACAGTTCACTGGAGTTGTCCATTTAAAAACAAGAAAAGGAGAGAGAGAGAGAGGAGGCAAAAAGACAAACCCTTGTCCCCTTGGGATGTCTACTGTCTGGACAGGTCTTCCAGAAAGGTGCTTTTACCACCTGCCTAATTGGTGCTCTGCTCAGAGTCCTGCTGTTCTCCAGGTCCCTGTCCCCATCTGCCACGTTTGTGGGGACGGGGAGTGGGCATTGATGGGCACTGAAGCTAAATGCAATGAAGCAATAGCAATAATGGGCGCACACCATGGAGATGGATTTAAAATTCAGGTCTCCTCTGCAACCCCTCTGCTCCCCTCGTCTTTTAGAAAGTAGTGGAGTTCCCTCTGTGCTGCCAATGGATGGGGTTTCATTCCCGTAGCCTTTTTTAGCCCTCTGCCAGTTTTAATTATTGT
>NW_008825100.1:2269463-2286124 GCF_000699105.1 Pygoscelis adeliae
CTCTAGCTTTGCAAATTCTGTTCCAAAGGGAAATTCAAACAAGGTTGGTTTTATTCTAATTTTGAAAGAAAACAGATTTGGTAATGTCAAAATTTTCCATACAACTGACTTCCAAATGTTGACTAACTGTCATCCTGATGCTTTAGTGGGCATTTAAAAGAGCAAATTTGAAACAGCTGAAATACCTGGAAAAATTAAATAGCAACTCTTGATTTAAGAAAAACATAAATTGATGGAGTAACCTGCATTAGATGCAGAATTAAAATGCACAGGGGAAATAAACTGGAATACCTCGCTCAATTTTTGTTCATCGCAGGTCATCAAGCTAAAATGAGAAAAGCAAACTTACAGTGTTTCACTAACCTGAGTTATGGAATAGAAAGTGGTCTAGGCCTGCTCCCATAGCAGTTTGGAAAAATACACATTTTTAAAAAGACTGATTCCTCTGGCAAATTCATAACAGAGTATGGCCACGAGCTGTAAAGGATAGACCACACACATGCTTTCTGGACAATCAGTGACCAGACACAAGTCTTTCCTCTGACTTCATGATATAAACTTGATGGTTACCAATATTTACTTAGTCTCTAAATAAAGGTCATGATTTGGTAATACTTCTCTGCTCTGCGGGGTTATTTAAGCATGTGCTTAAACAATATGGAAAGCAATGGACTATAAGGACACGGTCATGGCCTTTTCTCAATCAGGAAAAGCTCCTTGTCACATATTAAAAGAGAAAATCCCAACCCAGAGGAGCACAGAGGAGAAGATCTTGAAAGAGTGCAAAATGAACTGCAGCTCAAACAGAAAACACAAAGATATTTGCTGTCAAGGCTTGAAAAATACATTTTTCCCCATTTGCTAGGGGTGACTCGGTGGCTTTGGCCGGTACTAACACATCACAAAGCCATCACACAGTTCTACGCTTTTTAGATTCCACCTTTAAAATAACCACCAAAATTACCAGAAGCCCAAAGCAGAACTCTCAAAACTGACACAAAATTAGAGGGTTTTCCCCCCTTTCTCCTTTATCATATGAAACGTATCCACTGACTTGCACAGGGTCTGGCTTTGTCAGAAGCTTTATTCTATAATCAGTCTAGGAAAGCAGAAGACGCCCTGCAAACCCCCCACACAGCCTTTTATTTATTTATTTGTTTCCTTCAATGGCAATAGCAGGAAAGAATATCATACAGCACTGAGGATGAACAATCCAGTTAATAACATTGCTGGAAATTCAAACATCTGGGATAAAAGCAAGCTTCAGCCTGACAGCTGTTTGAAATCTATCAGATAGTCTCATTCTGTTCAACAAAATCTCCCCAGTACGAATTTTAGACAATTCCGACAACTTTTTGTTCAAATTTACTAACTTAGGACATAACACTTCCTTGTGAAAAACCTGCAAGTTAATTTTCAGAAACCTAAAGATCTCTGAAGATTTAAAGATCTTCAATCAATTCCCAGGCAGAAGAAAGCACATCTGAGCTGCGTGGGCGTCAACCCGGTGTAACTGCCCCAAGACTTCCAGGTTTGCACCCACCCAACAGCGGGCAGAGCCTGGCCCTGGCGCTCTCCTCCCTGTGGAGGCTCCGCGAGGACCTGCAGCACACCACGCTTAACAACTGCTTTCTCAAGGTCTGGAAGGCAAATCGGAGGAAGTCGGTCATTCGCTACATACATCACACCTGTCTAAGCCACTGCCATCCAAAGGAGTTTCTGTACCCCTAGACAGTAGGGATACCCACCTGCAAATCCTTGTCCTCAGCACTAATAACAACTGTGCTGTGTATAATCTGCTGGCCAAGAAAACCACTGTCGTTTACAGTATGAATAATAATAAAACAAGAATTTCTTCTTTTTCCACTAAGCAGACCCACTTCTTGTTCCTCCTCACTTTTGGCTTTGTCCACCCAATGTTTTGAGCATTACCTGTATGCTTAGAGAAGGCAAAGGCACTGCCCATTCCCACTCACAAGCATCCCAATAAAACTTCTAGTGCTACAAACCACTCCATACTTCCTTTTAATGGCAGTAAACAGAGAGAAAACCCCAAAAAAACCTTCCAGCTGCCCCATCAGCAAAAATGGTGCTTTCAGGAGAGGTTTCCACCCAGTTCTCCAGACAAGAAAGCTGGATCAGATCAAACCAAGCTGTTTCAGCACAGGGGAGGGAGCGGGCAGGACACAAATGTGAAGGCACACAGGGAAAATACACACACAACCAGTATTGACTGCAGGGACCTACAATCTGGCAGTTGGAGACATCCAGGTTTTTTTTAACCTTTTGTTCATTGTTTTAGTAATTTTATCTCTCGATGACAGATGAGGCGGATATTGCTAGGAAACTAAATGATTTCTTTGACTCAGTGTTCTGCAGGGAGAATGAGGGAAACATGCCAAAAATGGAGAGAAATTTCCCGGGGGCAGAAAATGAAAAATTAATGAAATGCTAGGCAACACGCAAGTATGTCAAATGAAAGAAAAAAGGGATAAGAACAATTAAAATCAGACAATGCTCTGAAGGGGTTGGTAGGATCAGCAAGGCAGGAGCGATAGTCTGAAGAAGAACTTGTACGGTGGAAGCCCTTTAACTCCCCATGAGGAGCGGAAGAGAGACTGGGCAAGCTCAGGTTCAGGACAGAGAGTGGGGAACATCAGGCTCCCTGAGCCTGGCCTTAGCACCGGGAAAAGTTACTGGCAGTAACTTGAATAAAGAGTGACACACATTCACAGGAGGGATGTCAAGGCGGACAGGCCTATTTTTTTTCCTGTAGGGAGACGACAATGAAGACAGACCCAGGATGAATAAGCCAATCTTGTTGATTTGGTTTTCAGCAGGCAAGTACCATCTCTATAATCAATGATGGCAAGTGAAGACAGTGTAGATATGTGGTAACTTATCAGGTAGAGGAAAAAGTAACATATGTGGGCTAATTGTCCTTATTGTCTACAAAGCTGTATATATATATTATTGTACATAGAGGTGTTCTGTGCCTGTGACATCTGGTTATTGAAAGGCTGTGTCAGCACAAAGCCCAAATTTGCTGCTCCGATCTTGCACCCGCTCAGCTGCCTATGAGCTGTTTAGCAGAGCAGTTAACAGCTCCGAATCCCAGTCTCTAACCTCATCACGGCTTGGGGCTGCCAAACCGATTCTGCATACTCATCCTGCAGCAGCCCCGGGTTTGCGACACGAGTCCTAGTTTGGAAACAGCTCGCTGTCGGCGGGGGACAGCACAGGAGAAGGCCATGGATTTAGGTCTAAACTCGAGAGGGCACTTAGGCATATGGTATGCCTCTTTGGGACAGGGCTGGTTTCCTAGATTAGTGAGTGACGCTTCAGCTTGCTAATAACAACACAGGGGAAGACTAGATGCAGAGACACGAAGAAACGAGAAAATAGGTCGATCACTCACTCCTGAGAACAGAAGAGAGGGAGGATAATGCTGGAAAACAAACAGCTGAAAGGACTACACCCAGCTACCTTGATGACGGTGCAGGATGTTGACCGAGAAAGTATCACTGGCGACAGCAAAGAAAATAAAACAAGCCAGTGATGGAGAACAGACAGCACCTCCTTTACAAAAAGTAGAAAAAGGCTTTCTGTGGACCATATCCCAGAGACCAATATGTTTTGCAGGGCACAGTGGTAGCCTCCAGTCTCCTTAATTCTCTTTTAAAAGGATTAATTTTCTTATGAGGGTACTTGCCAACAGGTCACATGGTGAGCACAGCATGTCTGCTGGTGTCAGCTAGGTTGTGCTCCCCTACCAAAGCAGCCAGCATTTCTGTTTTACAGAAGCAGGGTGAGGGGAACTGTCAGATGGAGAGAGAGGTGCCAAGACTTCCTTGATGGAAGGTGATAGACAGGTCTCATACTTCTATACCAACTGTTTCAAAGCCTGATTTTTCAATCACTTTTAATAATTTCTTCTGGATCCAAAATAAATGTGGACAGATGACATGATACCCAGACAAAACCTGACTCTCCCAGTGGGAGGAGGAATATTCCTGAGGTTAGTAGGAACTCAACTTTTAAAGCCAAAGAAAGTAACATTTTTCCTATATGCAGCCATTACATTTCCTTTCTGTGCATCTCCTCCTTCCTGTAAAAGAAAAACACTCACGACTAAGTGAGATCCAATATATATATTTATGTATATATATAAAGTGTGATGCTGGAAGAAGCCTGCCGCCAGAAACTCTGGACGCTTTGGGACCAAAGCTGTGCTGAAATCAACTGGAGCCCTTCATTCACAGCTCGGTGGGCATCTTCCAAAACCCTGCATGGAGCTGTACCCCAGAGCCTCTCCCGCAGGTGTGAGGGGGCTCGTGGATTTTACATCAGGAATGGCACAACATGAGAAACGGTCCCCTTCCTACCAAATTGACTGGTAGGCTTTTCTCCCAATTGAGTGTTTCACCAGTTCAACAAGAATAAACACGTCATAACTGGCTGTCCACCTACAGCATGGGGGTAAAGTGTTGCTCACCACCAAAACCAAGCCAGACAAAAGGCAAAGGGCCAGCTGGCACCTGTCAAAGGAAGCCAACGGTAGGCAGCAAAGGCACGAGGTGGAAAGCTGAGCACTGCATTTTGACTTCAGGTACGTCTGCGCAGACTTGCAAGGCCCTGGGTCTGGAAGGGGATTTGTGCAGGGGTAGCCAGCACTTTTAGAGCATTTATCACAACATCAGGTTTTAAAGCGCTGGTACAATGGTACAATGGTGAGCAATGAAATCACAGCCCGGATTTGCTTTGGGATCTACAGCTGTTTATCTGAATTTTTGGCAGCCATCTCCATGAGCTAAGGTTTTCATTGGGCTCTTTGTTTGGTACCGGCCAGATCCTCAGCAGCTGGAGTCAGCAGCTGTAATTTCACATCACTTCAGTGAAACCCAGGGAGCTGTTCTGATTTGTCCCAGCTGAAGATCTGGCCCACAGTACGAGAGAGATCACATCGTAAGGGAAACAGCTTCACCAGGGAGCAAGGCTGCGGAGCCATCAAGTCTGCCATCTGGCTTTGCAGCACAAGGGGTTGACATTTTAAAGGGAGGAGAGGAAGGAAAGATTCTACTGAGCTGCTCCTGGCTGCTACCTGCACCACATTTGGGTGGGGAGATAAACTCCTGCGTGGGATCCTTTCGTACTTTGAAGTGCCAGTCTTTGCACTGGATAATGCTATGCATTTTTCCACATTACAGCATCCAACGTGTATAAATCAGCTGCATCACCGCGACTCTCTAATTCATTCACTGCCACAAGTGAGTCCTAAATAAAACTCAGCACTTTGCAGATTTGAATCCTCTACACAGAAAAAGGAGAAAAAGAAGCCTTTCTGCTTTTCTCCAAAATCCAGCACAAAGTATGACCAGAGGAGGCTGTGAGCTACTTGGGAAGTAATGTCACAGGCAGAGATGAACCTCAAGGTACTTTGTGCAAGACTAGCCTGTGGACAGCCATCATGACACCTCTCGTATGTATTTTCACGGACCAGCCTGCACACTTTGGTGGTTTTCCCTTGGTCTCATTCTGTTCCTTTTCCGATGTGTACCCTTCAGATGCCTGGGGGGACCACCTACCCCCGTTCGTGGCAGCACATGTGCCGCCGCAAAGAGGAGGGCGTTTGCAGGATGCTCAGGGCCACCTCCTGTGCTGAGGGTGAGAGCCACCAGCCGTGGAGCTGAAATGGCCACGTGGGGAGAGGAAGGGTTGTGCAGGGGATGGCTGCCAGGCTCTCGGGGGAGAAGTGTCTCCAAAATCCATGGATGAACCCATCCCTTTGCATAAGAGAGGGAGAAAAGCTCCTGCTATTCAGGGCTCTTTAGCATGGGGAGGAGGGTGTGCAATCCACAACGGTTTACCCCTGGGCCCTTTTTCTGCACTTACACGTTGGGTATCACGTCACCCTGTGATGCATCTCGGCCCCGGGGTGTCCCGCGGCCTCTGTGTGGTCCTGACTTCCCTCACAGAGTAGCGTTAAAGAAAAGCCTCTGAAAAAAACTCAGCAAGAGGGTTGTTCATCAACAGGCATGTCCCCAAGCAAGCCCCTGACCTTAGCCGTGCAGCTTGCGGGCCTCCCCAGCCCATCACACAGTCAGAGAGAAAGCTGAAAGGATTTATTTTTGATAAGCAGGTGTGTGTGGCGGGCAATCACTGAAATAATATTTCAGCTTGTCAGAGCATCTCCTCGTGAGAAGATCGCAATATTATGAGGTTAAGAAAATGTGAATGTGAAGCTGAGCCACAACATAAAAGCCATGCTATCTGTCAAAGTCATCAACAACCTTGTCGGTGGGATTTAAGTCAACCTCCCAGCCTAGAGCCTATCAGCTCTGTCTCCCGCTGCAGATAATGCATTTAGCAGCAAAACTCTTCCACATGAGACAAAAAAATTATTTGACCACAGAAGTGAACTTTGGATTTTAGATTCTCCTTTTTTTAATTGGTGATGAACATGTAATAAAGAGGGAAGAAGAAAGCTGTAAAACAACTGAAAAACAGGTGTAAGTATTTCTGAGTTAGACTGGATGCTTTTTCTGCCAGAGGACTGTACACACCTGATCTGCAGCACTTCCAGGATTGCATACCTAAAATATTTCCTAATTTAACAAGTAGGTCTGAAACTTCTACAGAATAATAGCTGACCTTGAAGGACATTGATCAGAAAGTACTTTAGTATTGAGCTATCCTCTCATAATCGATGTATAAAAGCTTTTCTGGAGCTCCCGCCACTGCTGAAATGGTGGGGCTGGTATGGCTAGAAGAATACGGTGCTTCTGCTCAGCCTCCACGTACCCCTCCAGGAAGCAACAGTAGAGTATAAAATCAGAAATCTAAATTAACCAAGAACCAGGACAACCCAAACTGGGGAATGCAATATGTGCAAGAATTAGTGCAAAACTCCTTCCTGAGCAGCTGCGTTCACTGCTGTGCCGTAAGCCACAGGGTAGCTCCATCCTGAGCTGAGGGTGAGTGACCAGCCCTAACGAGGGTCACAGAGATGATATGGCGCTAATAGACCCAGTGTTGCACTGTGACCTACACGCTTAACTGGTCACCTCGAGCTGCAGAGAGCTGTGCCTGAAATCTCCCCCCTGCCCCACTGAAGTCAATACAAACTCTTTGCCATTCCCTGAAAAAACAAAGATGCATCACATGCAGTTTCGCAGAGACACGCATCAGTTCCTACAGGAGCTGGTGTCCTGCCTCGCCACCCTGTACACTCCCAGTGCCAAATGCACCGGCAGCACCACTCCTAGGGTTTCTGCACTCGCTGAGGACTCACTTGCTACGAACAAATGAATATTTGACCTTTCTAGCTGAAGGAGTTAGCAGATTAGCCCTCTAAATCTGCATCAATCGGGCTGTGTTAAAACGGGGAGCCTTCATTCTCTGCAGTAAATCTGTAATTCAGTTGACATGCTGAGCAGCAGGATAAGGAGGGCATCTGACACACAACAGGTGTCAGATTTTATCTTTTTATTTTCCTCTCTCCTCCAAGTCTAGACAGCAAGTCTCATGTGCTCCCACCTGGGGACACGGCCACTTGATTGGGTTAGTGGAAATGAGCAGTGATGCACCTTGTGTGGATCACCTGGAAGGACCCAGCCTCTCAGGGAAAAGCCAACATCACCACTTAGTGACAATGACACCCCACCACAGGCTGGAAGCAGGATGCCAAAGGCAAGGGTAAGCTAGTCTGCTACACCATTCAAACCAAACTCAGACAAAACCAGTGGCAAAACGCAGTAACGTTCAGCAGTGGAGAACGAGCGCTTGCCCTGACACCATGATACAGGCAGCAGAGTGTATCCTGCACCAGCCACCCAAACCAGCAGTTGGGAGCCCATTAATGAGGACAGGGAGAAAACAAGCAGCGAATCTCCCCCACCTGCTCAGTCTTTGAGACATTTGAAACACTGTCCTAAAATTCTTTGTTCTTCAGCATTTGCAGGTCATCTCTTTGATAAACTGGTTTCCAGCTAAACTTTTAATGACGAGCGAGGCACTTGCATGCTCCCAGGGCAGGGCAAGCCCCTGGGCCTGGCATGATGCTGAAGGGGAGGCTTCTGGGCTGGGTGCCCTAGATCTCCACCAGCACCCCCCTGCTCAGCACGCTGAGAGCACGAACCATGCACCCTCAAGCCAAACAATAGCAAAGTTTAAGATAAGTGGGTCAGTTACGCAAAGCTGCAAATGGCGTTTCCAGAAGCATGTTTGTGTTTATATAGCACCATAGGGGACTTTGGAGATTCAAAGACAAATAAATCATGACAGAGTCCCTCCCTGAGGGGCTTTGTAATGTACAACTCAAACCCTCCAGGGTGTTAAATGCCTCCTATGAGGTGCTAAGTGCTATCAACTCCCACTGACTTTAATGGACATAAGGATGCTCAACACCTTGAAAAACAGCACTTTTATCTCCAGCAGTGTGTCCACTTACCCGGTTTTAACATAATGAAGTAGCAAATGATAAAAGAACAATACTCTGCAAGGGACAGATGGAGGACAGGACCACCTAGATTTCCATCTATAGCTTCTACATTACAGAGATTTGCTGGGAGGAGACATCTCTGAGAGGTTGAACAGAAAAGTTGCCTCGTATCAGAGTGCAGCAAGACACAAGTGAAAACATCACAACCAAAGCTGACCTTCAGCAAGCGCTGGGGCAATACACCTCACTGCCCTAAACTGGTTTTGGGGTATTTCTTTGTTTTGGGGTTTTGGGGGTTTTTTTTAGCACTTTCATTTCAGTTGCTTTATGAATGTTAGCTGTGTCTTTAGTAATAGTAAACCATCTACAGCACAAAAATTCTTTTCCAAACAGGCAAGTGATCCACATTGAAGAGATGCAGGGGTGTCCTAGATCTTCAGACTATAAATCTGATTCAGCTGCTGCCTCCAACCTCAATCTTCTAATTAAATTTTCTCCTTTTATAAAGGGTTTTTTTTCCCCCCATGAATCTTGGGGCAATGGGTTTTGCTTTTCTTTGTCTTTTTTTTTTTTTTTTTTTAATCTTTAAATCTCCAGGTAATTTAAGCTGCATCCACCATGTAATCCTTGCTCAGGGCACTGCTACAACTCCATAAAAATTTCAACACACAGAGAGACAGGTCAATCCTTATAATGAAGCTTATCTTGCGGGAGCTGTAATATTTAAGACACATGGTCAATATAATATTTATGTGCTCTATTTATTAACACCTTTGATGACTAATAATGAAGGTTATTTGTGTTTGCTGGGTCTTTTTAATCAAATTACCTATATTTCTGTATAGACAGGAACAGATTATGATGCTCTTCTACCAAGTGGTACAGAACCAACACTTCAAATCACTAAGCAGAAGAACAAGGTCATTCTAGTATGTGTAGGAGGGAAAATACTGTTCACCTTTTTAACACTTTTCATTTGAAGATCTCAAAGCGTTTTGAAGAGATCAAGGATGGTGAAGAGCCAGTGTCCATTAAAATCAACAAAGTTACCCTTTAAACTTCTAAGTGATCTGTGTCCATGCCTAAGTCTTACAAGCAGAAAGATAGAGAAGTACCGTCACCAGGTTTTTTGCCATCAGAAAAAAAACAGAAGCACCTCACTGTGAGCAAAGCACGCAGGCGGAGGAGTGGATACGGCCCCTGCAGCCTACATGCCCCGAGAGCAGGATCCACCACTCTGGGCTTCCAGATCTCAGCTGCAAAACTCCCCCCAGCACATATGCACGTCATACATGCAAATCGTGCATACTACGCTGCTCTACAAGCAGTTGGAGGTGAGAAATACACTGGGACTTTCACATCCGAGTAACTCTAAAAAGGACAATTCTAACTTACGTCCACGGTTGCAAAGATAAATCTCAGAAGTACAACAATGGCTTCTAGTTCCACAGGCAGTAATATAAATATAGTGTCCTAAAAATAAACCTCTTCCCAGGTGGATAGAGACATGAAGAGTCAGAATAGAGATGTGAGCTTATTTACAGACCGGTGTGAAACAGCAGAAGGCTTTCCAGCCCCGTCATCCTCTGCTTCCCAAATGTCTCCTTAAACATGTCATTGTTTCCACCGGAATTTCATTCCAGTGGGGGAAAACAATCCATCAAAGGTATTCACTTACTCCACTCTAAAATGCTGGTTGGCTTTATGAGGGAATAATAAACATATTCATATTATATTTTATTCCCATGAAAGACGAACAGCAGCAGCACATCTAAGAACAGTTGCTCTGACTTAAGTTCCACATTTTCCCAATTCACTGACAAAACCAGATTTCCTTTCCATCTTGCATTTCATACGGGGCTAGTTTTCAAATGAGGACTACCTTTTGCAGGTGTATTTTTGCTTCCTGCATAATTAGGGCCCCCCCATTCGTGTGCCAGCCTTTGAGAAGGAAGAGCCAGGCTGAATACTTGTGCTTCTTTCTGCTTCTGTGTGGCTGCAAATCAAAGACCTAGAGAATATTCTGATTTGCACCCTAAATTCATTTACAAGGTTCAAAACCATAAGAAAGGCTCAGGGCTTCAAAAGCTGTACCCAAGTGCTCTGCATTAACCATCACCTCTTCCATGCAATAACTGCGAATTGCTTGGACTACTTGCTATGTAGATCAAACTCAGGTTTCTGCTCATATCTTGTTAAAGCAAGCTCCTAGTCACCAGCACAGCTCAGAGAAGGCAGTGAGAGCACTGTTTAGAAACTCATCCAGATAACAAGAAAAAAAAAATCGAAGAACATAACTTGCATTATAAACGTGGTGTACAGGCCACTTGCAAAGGTCAAGAGTTGTGAAAGACAGCCAGAGAAAACTGAGAATGTGTGCGTGTATATACATGTGTGTATACCATGTATACCAATATATATGTGGGGGTGTGTGTGTATGTGTATACACACACACACACACACAGAGGTATGCATGGTATAAACATGTCAGATTACCAGCCTATTTAAAAGAAGTGCAACACTGCTAGGAGTTGAGAGAGACAATTTTTGGAGATGCTTTTGCATGGAAGGGGCTTTTTGCTTTGCCATCCGTATCTGTGAGATATCTGGCTTTCTACAGGACGTGGACCCACTGTGTGCTGCTCTGGCTCCCCACATGGCATATGCTGTATGCCCAGTAGCAGGCCATGTTGGCATAACTCTTTTTGGCTGCCAGCTGATTAAGATGCTGTGAGTGATATAGTTGATTCCAGGGGCTGAGTAATGCTGTACGCTTACACAGAAATGAATTGACCTTTCCACTGTAACTCCTGATAACTTCAAATCCCTAATGCACTTTCACTTAACATCTCTGCAAAGAATGGAAATACCATCCCAATTTTATAACAGATTTGCTCATGCTATGTACCTGAATACAAGACCTTACTGTAGACTTGTTCCTCAGTATGCGACAAGCAACTGAGCAACAAACAGCTTTTTGCCACCTAAATGCCTTTGTACGCTTGGAGAGTGGCTCCAGCGTTGTTTCACAGCACCTGAACTGGGCAAAATGGCCATTGGTCTTAGAATAATGGAGATCATAACGTTTTTATCTAATAGCACTTGAATTTGTTCCTATTACATACAGTAATAACGTTCCATAATACAGGCATTTGTCTGCATGCTCTGCCCCTCTGAATAATCCAGTTTAAATTTCTATGAACAGGCATAATATATCCCATCTCCCTCTCCACAGAATTCTTCCTTTGTCCATAATATGCTTTCTAGCATTTTTTATTTGGAAATAAAAATGCTTGTGAGGCATCATCTCATTTAATTAGGCCCTGAGAACAGCAGATATGGCTCGAGCACTGGCTGATAGTCATCTGTCTTCCAAATAAAAACTGCTTGCAGATATAGGAAAGCTGTTTAAGTGGCTTTGGCAAGACACATGAAGTGATGTTTACACTTCTTTGTACACAGATCTGTCCTTAGATGTATTTAGGATTTTTTTCAAGTCTAGGAGTTCTGCTATTGATTTGGTTACTCAAAGGGCCCCTCTGCTATTGAGTAGATTTAAAAAACACTGTCCCAAAGGCTGTGCCGTGGGCTCACCAGTGTCCGAATACCATTCTCTGCATCTGCAACCATTTTTTGGGTGCTCCATTTTGGTGGAGAAGGAAAGAGGTGCTTGCAGAGCACCCATCTGCAAAGAGTGAGGTGGAAGCCCTTCTTGGCTTAAACCAATGCCGAGAATTGAAAGACATCAAATATCAACTCATTCTGACCACAGACCTCTGCACACAGGAGGAAAATGCTGAGGAACCATCTATTTCCTATTTTCCTATGTTGCTGGTCAAATCTGGCAATAGGAGATGCTTTCAAGCCTTCAGCTAGCAGCTACTCTCATTTGTGAAACTATAGTTCTACAGTGGATTATCCCAGCCAGGATTTTCCGAAAAAGAAACAAATCAGAAAATATGAAAAGACACAAAGGTCAATAAAACCTCTTCTGGAGTATCCATCAGGTGATGTTTACTGTCATGAAAAGGTTATATTTCTCTAAGAGCATTACAGACTGAAGCAGTTTGTGCTGTGATGCATGGGAAGCAACAGGGATGTTGCAAACAACCCATAGACTGGAGAACAGCACTCCACCTTGGGCCGTCCAGGGTGGGAGGACAATAAATCCTCCTTCAATTCCATTCACAAGTATTTGCACATCAGACTAGATCTGACAGATGTGACTGCCAGGAGCAGTATCTTATAAACCTCATCTGCTGTCCAGCTTTTCAACACCCTCAGCAGGAGAGTCTGCACGTCCACCTGGGCATCAGCCAGTGACTCTCGTTGTCCTAAATGATCCTTTAGATTTTGGTAGCTGAACCACAGGACAGGAAAAGGGATAAAACTCATGAATTAAACGGTGTAATTCTGAATGGCCGGGTCACTTCTTAGCAAAATCAAAACACAGGACCTCAAGACATCAACTGGTCTATGCCACGCCCACAAGTGGTAAAAACCTACTCTTTTCACTTAAAAATCCAAATGGAAATAGCTCTCATTTTAGAATGGAGTTATCAAAAATCAGCAGCCCCTCCTTGCCTTTTTCTTGTCTACAAGAAAAAAATTCCCTCAACTTCAACACAGAAAAGTTACATCAACATCACAAGGGTGTGGAAATGCCAAAGGCGACATTCAAGTACCATGCTGTATCAGGTCAAAAAATGAGAAATAACTGTGCAAAACCATCTCCAAACACAACGTATGAGTACTAAATAGGTTCATTGTGACTGTTGATGGAGAGAAGCAGTTTTCAGTGAGGTGTGCAACTGTTCTTCTGCCCCAAACTTGCCTTGCTACTGACTCTTGACTTCCACAAGACTGAATCTGGGTTTGGCTTGTTATGCTCAAGGAAATCATCATTTCTATTTAAACTGCAGTAATGGAATTTTAAAGAAAAATTAAGGTGGCACTTAGACTGCTAATCCACACCAACATTCAGGGCTCCCTTAGTTTCCCTTGACTTCAGTGCTGATTGCAGGCATTCAGCACACCACAGGAGATGCTTTTTATTGTGCATTACTATTGCCTTGAATCCATAACTCTTCAAAAGCCCAGTGCAAAACAAGAAGACATGGGTGTGGTTTGTCCTAAATGACATTACAGAGAGATACAAGACGACTATAACTTGGCCCAAATAAACTTCCACAAAACCCCAATCTGGTTGCGTGTCTATAGCCACCTCGCATGTAGTGGCAGAAAGAAAGGACAGCACGCAGCAGAGCAGCAGGACAGAGTATAGGTGAATACTCGACTGTATCCCTCAAAAGAAGGGAGGACGAGTGAGTCTCCTGGGCATATGCAACTCCTGGACTGGTGCAGCTACAGTCTAACCATAATAAACACAGTCTAACCATAACACGCAGTTTCCAGAATCTCTGACAATTGAGCCCAAGGCATACGAGAAAAATCCTTGCACTTAAATTAAGCATGAAAATGGAAAAGTACAAATCCATTCTGTCATAATGCATGGGAGCATAATATATCTGAATACCCAAGTATCAATTAAAAACCAGACTCTTCTAAGGGTATCAGCCAGGTAGAAAATATGCCTGGATTGTCTGTGCTCCTCTGAAAAGAACGCCCTGTCCACCCTTAGCAAGGCTCATTTATTCATTTAAAGAAATATAATCTTAAAAAACTTGCTCTAGCCTTTGATCTCCAGTCATCAGTACAAAAGGCATTTGGAGTACCGCTCAGTCTTAATTAGCTTGCTCTTTTTTTATACGTGACCTCAGTCACACTCTAATTAATCCATTTATAGTTAAAAATCTATCAGTCAAATCCCATACTTCATTCTTAAGACAACTTCAGAAATGGATCCACTCCTCCTCCTAATTTGTTGCACTACCAGCAACACGCACCCCTCCTTTGGACAGTCCTCCTTTCCCACCCAAGAAAAAAAGCCCCAAAAACATACACCTCTCCAAGGAGTAACCGAACCTGGATCACCAGGAAACGGGGCTCCTCAGCACACAGAGTAAAAAGGAAATATAAGCCTTATTTGTAAAAATGGAGAACTATGAAAAGCTGAACTCCACCTCCTGTATTGCACTGTGCCACTGCTGCACATCATGCGGAGAGCTGTCAAGAGATTTAATTAGGATACAAAATCCAGCCATTTAAGAATTCTCTCTCTTTAGAACATTCTTAGGGATTTGCTCAGAATTAGAGGATGGTTTAAACATTAAAGGGTTTTTTTTCCCCCTTTAATGAGATCAGCTGCATAGTGGAAAATGAGACTTTATTTATCTAAATATCACATGAAGAACTGAATAATTTAATAACCTCTCTCAACTAAATCCAACCCAATATATTTACATGTCTTGTTTTCTTTTGCATATAAAATACTTATTTTGTATTTGACTTCCAATGTATAAACAATCCTTAGCTTTACAAATTGTGAAGATAAATAGTTAGAATTCTGTATTAAAAATCAACTGTTATCTTTGCTAGCGATAAAAAGTCTTTCAGTTTATATTTATATTCAACTCTGAAATCATACGATGGTTATTAAATTAGGCTAGCTCTCTTAGTGGATATTTCTGGACATAAAAAAGCTTTCACCTCATTTAAAAGCATTATGTACCATTCTAAAATCAATTCTTGTCCATTTTAATCAAAAATAGCACTGGGAATCAATAACAAATAACACCCAACTGATCATTAGGGACCTAGGAACGACTGTACTATGCATTCAGTTAAATACAATTTTACAGGAAACTTTAACATTTCAAGGTTTGGACAATAATCATCAAGTACTGGAAACGTTAAAATGTAGTACATCCATGTCCTTTTGATACTGCTTTATCTATCACTAGGGCCAGATTCTGCCCCCCTTGCAAACATTTACTGTCTCAATGGAACGATCCATTTACTTTAGGTTGATTTAGTTCCATAAAGTCAGTTAACACCCAGAATTAAGAAAAGGACTGAGTATTGGAAGAAAACAAAAACCAGGAAGATTTTTCTCCTTCTGATACGTGAAAAAGAAATGGGTGTGGAAAACTGGGATCTAATCATTTGAAAGGACAGGTTGACCCAAAATAATCAGTCTAGTTTATTACCTAGAAATAATATTTTAAACATTTTAAAATACAAGTATACTTGGATTAGTAGGAAAAAAATAATCTCTTGCATCCAGCACAAGTAAAGTAGCTTTACTTAACTAATACTAAGACAATTTTACAGTGCAGGTTTGCTGCATTTTAACTGAAATCCTATTTGCATCCTTAGCAAGTTTGTTACAAATCATGAATGAAAAGTAAGTTGGTAAACAAAAATAAATTTGTTCACTATTTTCTAAGTGATTAAAGCCTAAACCTTGATAATATGAAAAAGAAACTTGAAGCTATATAATTACTTATATTTGTGTATAATGTATTCTCTTGCTGGCAAAACCTGCCAGATTTGGTGTAAATTATGTACTTTGGAAAATCATCATGTTTTAAAGTTTACTAAATAATATCAAACCAAGCCCCACTCGTAAAAAGATGAAAAAGTAAAAATGAAAAACAAAGACACTTCTCGTGTTAATTATACAGACTAGATGGACTCCTCGGTGTGATGACATTAAGGGTGCATCTGCCCACTTTGGTGTGTCTCCTCTCCCCATGTAATTCTGTGGCCATGCATGAGCTCAGGAAATGGGAAAGCTTAATTTGTGCACAGCTGCCAGCATGCACTCTGCTCACCAGTCACTCTTTCTTAGCAGGAAAGCACATGCTTATATTAATATTTATTAAGGCCCTCTAATGGCACTGGCCTATTTGTGCGCTTCCACTTCAATCCATGGTTGCCTCACAAGAGCATGGTATGAAATAAATCAGCGCCCCGTTTGCAATATCTGCTTCCCTGACTGTAATACATGGCTGCGCGTTGTGGCAAAATGCAAGCTAGGTTTCCACCTCAAGTAGCTTTTCCCTTTCAGCTGCAAATAGCACGTAGAGTGGAAGAGTGCAGATCACTGCAGTCTCCCACCGCTTCCACCCAAGTCAAAGACGCTCCTTGATCAAGTAAAGCAGGAGAGAAGTGAGTGAGGGAAACCAAGCAGGTTGCAAAGATGCACTGCACAGAAAGCAGTAAAGCCCTACCCCACTGTGCGGGCTCGGGAATACATTCAGTCATGGGTTTCGATCACTGTTTTTTCCAGTTGCCACTGACACTTTGGGGTGTTTCT
>NW_008825100.1:2286148-2294435 GCF_000699105.1 Pygoscelis adeliae
ACTGCGGCGGGTGCAAGCCCTCCCTTCGCAGCGGGGCGCTGGAAGACAACTGTAGAGGCCAACATTCAGTGCTTTTCCTTCATCGGGTGCAAATGGCTTACAACAGAATCAAAGGAGAGAACAGAGAAATGGGGCGATATAGGGGGCAATTCATCTTATTTGAAGGAGTTGTCTAAAAAAAATTGGATGCATCATTCTCTAAGAGTGTCTACATGTCTTAATTAACAACAAAGAGATTCCCGATTAGCACAGAGACAGGTGTAAACACTGTAAACTTCTGAAGTAGGATCCATCAATCCCACCCACAGCACCTTCAGAAAGCTGAGCTGCTCGAGTGTCTTTGAGTTTCCTCTGCCTGCAGTTTTGCCATTAGCAGCAGGCCAACGTGTTTAGGCCCAATAGCACAACGCATGCTGACTTACAGTGAACAATTTGGAAAACAGCACAGGTTTCTAAATATGGCATAAAGGAAGATTTTCAACAGTTTAGGCAAAAGCCAATGGTGTAACGACCATCCATATATTTGAAACCTCTCCACTGGCTAACCTAAGCTGCTAAACTCTGGGTGTCTAACACATGGTAGATACCCAAGTGCACTGTGCATTGCCTGACAGCGTGGTCACCAGCACAGCAATGGGCTCTGCTTTCCAGTAGCCTCACTTCTAGAGATTTGTCAGCAGGTCAGCAAAGTCAGACTGCGCTTGGGATGAGCCAGCCCCTCCTTTGGCAACCTCTGCTTGCGTTAGATGGGAGCCTGAGGAGTTAACACTTCCCAAAGACAAGACAATCTCTAAAGACACAGAGCAGGAGAAGGGAAGGAGCATGATCCTATTTATGCCATGAGCAAACTGCAGTATCAGAGAGATGAAAAGCTGGGAATGAAACCATCTCAATCCAGCATAGTCAAGTGTTCAAGTAAAGGACTGTCCTTTCTTTCCAAATAAAAAAAAAAAAAGGAAAATTCTAATAGATGTTTTCTTTAAAAAGAAAGTACTTGTATATAAGAGTACAAGTAGTGAGAACACAGCATCAGTATTGGCATACAGATCTTTAGAAGATGAATGTTCTCAGGATACAAGTAAAAAAGCTGACACTTTCCCAGCACAAGCACAGCACAGTCTCAGGATGAACTGCAAATGAGACCATGTTATCAGTAGTTCACCACCAATACCAGGTTCTCGTAGTCTGCTTTTCATTTTCATCAAGCCTACTTCATTACCACGGCCTTGATGCAAATTAAAATAAAGTCATCAGTCCCTAGACAGATACACAATTTTTGTTCGAAAGGTGATGAACCCAGTTCCTGTTCCTGCAAACAATTATGCAGTAAGCAGTCTAATTTTCTACAGATGGCTTAATGAGGCTGCATATGCATTAAAAGTTACTCATAGGCATATTTGCAGTAGAAAGGCCATGGTTATCTTTTAGCTGCGGGGTCTTCCAGAGACCCAAGCGATTACCATTGTTGAGAGCAACAAAAGCAATGCTATGAATTCATCATTAGAACAAATATTTCATAATTGTGCTTTAATAGTTACACCTGGTGCTAATACTCTTAATGATGGAGAATCATTTGGGGGAAAACTTCCTGCACTGTGTGGTGACGAATACACCAGCACGGACACAGCCAACCCATGTGTCCTGGTTGCGGCAGGAATAGAGTTAATTTCTTTCCTAGTGGCCCGTACAGTGCTGAGTTTTGGATTTAGGATGAGAACAAAGTTGATAACACAGCGATGTTTTAGTTGTTGCTAGGTAGTGCTTACACTAGCCAAGGACTTTTTAGTTTCCCATGCTCTACCGACTGAGAAGGCTGGAGGTGCACAAGAAGCTGGGAGGGGGCACAGCCAAACTGGCCAAAGGGACATTCCGTACCATGGGACGTCATGCTCAGTACATAAACTGGGGGAAGCTGGCCGGGGGGGCCGCTGCTCGGGGACTGGCTGGGCATCGGTCGGCGGGTGGTGAGCAATTGTACTGTGCATCACTTGCTTTGTGTATTATTATTATTATTATCATCATATTATTATTATAATTTTATTTCAATTATTAAACTGTTTTTATCTCAACCCACGAGTTTTTCTCACTTGTGCTTTTCCAATTCTCTCCCCCATCCCACCGGGTGGGGGGGAGTGAGTGAGTGGCTGTGTGGTGCTCAGTTGCCAACTGAGGTTAAACCACAACACCATGCCTCTGTGATGGCTGCAAAGTTCAGAGAGAGCTCAGATGCCAGGATGGAATCGATGGCCAAACGGCAGAGCTGCCAGCGCACAGAGGTAGCCAGAGCACCTTAAATCCTCTCTGTGGGACCGAGGGAGGGATGGAGGGTATTAGGTGGGACCGTGGAGGACAATATTCACAGCATAGCCAGGGACCCCATCACCTGCCCACGTAATGCCATCCCCTTCATGGAGAGACCAAGTTGCAGCCTGCCTCTTCTCAGCTTCAAACACATCTCAAGGCTCTTGGCTGTATGAAAATTTTGGCACTGAGCCAGTAGGGAAGGATGGCCACTTCTGTGGGAACAATCACCCCAGGATGGTGGGCTGTGTCCAGGCAAGGGCAGCATCAATGCGATGGGGACACCAGACACATCTTTGTCATGGGAGTGGGAGTGCTGCTCATGGAGGAAGCCCCAGCATCCCAGTAATGACCCCAAATACAGGGCATGCCCAGAATTGTGCCAGGGGACAGTCAGGACATTATCCTGACAACCATTACAGTCTTCCCATGACTGCAATGGGATGTTTCCAGGAGCAAGTCCGGTGTTACCATTCCTACATTTCCTCGCTGGCTGCTCTCAGCAGGTGTCTTTAGACTTTTTGAAGACTGAGCACATTTATTCTTTAGGACAGGCCAGCTGTGATAATTTCCACCTCTCCTATCTAAGTTTTATCCAAATCATGACTGCAAATTGCATGGGAATGCATTTTCTCGCTGTCAATAAATGTTTCCCCTTGCTGCTCTTTAACATGAAGGCACATCTCACAGGGCATGAGAAACTGGAATTTTTATCAATGACAGTCATACATATGTCACTTGCTTCCACCACGGTGGGACCAGGATGACTGAGTTGTCACAAGTCAGAGACAAGGCAGCGCCAGGTACCCTTGGGTGAGGCTGGAAACTCTTCCCTTGCAGTCTGCATGGAGCATGGACCCTGCAGCTACCCGGGAGCTGAGTGAGGAGTACATGGCCCAGGGACCTTCAAAGAGATCTTGAAAGGAAACAGCTGGTGTTTCAAACTCCCCTGTGTGTTTCTGAAAAGCTGCATGAAGCATGTAAAAGGAAAGGAAATATTTGTCTTTGAAAAGAAAACAAAAAGTCGTTAAAACCTTGGAAGATGTGACACCATACAGGAAAGTAGATAGAAGTAGTTCTTAGAAAATATATAACTTAATACTTGTCCCATTTAGGTGCCTAATATTCCTAGGCTCCCACATTAGACCAGGAGCCAGGAAGACTCCCTGGCTTTGCTCAGACACAGACCAAAGACCCTGTAAGGGCTAAGGGGATGAAGTGGGGACTGTGAGCTGGAACATACCTGTACAGGAAAAGATAACAAAACACACCCAAAATCTGCAGGAACCCCATATAGGAGACAGTACAGGTATGAGAAATGCTGCCATATTTCTATCTGCAATACAGTTATCCTGCAAATACCTTGAGAAATTGGAACTGGAAGAGACTGATTGGTAAGTCCAGTTTTAACAAAAATAGCAATCTAAACCCCATACATAAATTGGAAAGTTGTTCTGTTATGTAGAACAAATAGATCTCCTGGCTCCAGACCCAGCGCTGTTGTCAAAACAATTATCAGTGAGCGAAGCAGAATCCATGGTCCGTTACGGAGACAAGAAGGAACCTCTCAGGGACCATTACCAGCCCAGGGTTAGACCTCATTAACCTTAGTTAAGCCAAGGGGGATTATGTGCTGCAAACCAGATCTGAATTTGGCTTTAGATTTACCACTTGTTTACACAAGCGGATCAAACAGAGCCCATTTCTGCTTCCAGACACCCTCACTGACCACTCCATGCTTCCCTGGGAAAATTGTAATAAAATAGCCACACTATTCTACACTGGCGCAGCACTTTTCGATCCCAGTCAGACTGGTCAAAGCACAGGTCTCACGCTTCTCTGCAGACGACTCCAGATTCCCTGTCCACCTCAAAGGACATGCAGCGAGTTTGGCCTCCTGGAGCCTGCAGGAGCTCCGGAGCAGGCCGTTCCTCTTGCCTCCTCCTGAAGCTGGAGTAGATGTTTTGCCCATAACATAGCCATTTGTTTGAACTCAGACTACACAAGTTGTATTTGATGAATAAACTAAACACAGGTTGGAAGTCAATGCTCTTTGCTGTTGAATACATGGTGCCTGGCATGACTTTGGCTTGGGCTGAGTAGAGCTTTCCTAAACAATTTCCAAGCAGAGCAGCACAGGCCATGGACCGTTCCCCATGAGCAATCTTCATGTAGCCACCCTGCTTTGGAGACTAAACCAGGGCATCAGCGCAGACCTGCGCTGCCCCATGCCAGACGCCCTCACTGCTAGAGAACACTCGACCACGTTCAACTTGTTGGTCCAGATGTACTCCCAAGCCTAAGTTCAGTGGCTTTCTCAGTAAGACAGTGATTAATTAGCTTTATGCTGTGGTATGGGAATTACTTCTCCTTGCCACTTCATGTGAGCACACACAGAGGGATGGTGGCTTCTGGTGGTGGCTCTCCTTCCCCATCAAGAGATCACACACACAAACCTGTGCACGTTAGGATGGAGAGAGCAGCCTTGCACAGACTGCATGTCCTTCTGGTCAGTAAACCAAAGTCCTGCCCCCACCACTTTACAAACACAAACACTACAGCCCTCTGGACCGGCTGGGACAAGATGAAGGCACAAAGGAGACAGGGAGGATGACACTGTTCAGGTACAAACCAGATGTGCACTTAAGCATCCCCCAGTCTCTGTTGCCGGGGAGCTCCAGCTCACCGCACTTCTAAGGGATAAAGTGATGCATATCCATCCCTACGTGCTATGCAAACAGCCAGTGACTCGGAGGGTAGCACACAGGCAAGCCGAGACAATCGATCTGCCACAGCTGAGCATGTCCAAGTCCGCTACTGTCGCTGAGGGATTCCTAACAGTTGTGCTTTGGGAAACAAAACAAACAGTGGCGTACTTCTGTATGCACCAACTCAGGCAGCTCACCAAAATCAAACCAGAAGAGCGAGGACTGCTCAACTTGGAGGATTTAATTAGGGCCCCCCTTCCTCCCCAAACCGTCTGATGGGTTTAGAGTTTTATTCTAACTCGCAAATTTACTGCTCTTATTCAAAAGGAAAATTCACGATCTCAAATGTCAAGAAGTTATGTTCAATTTCCTCCTGGTGTTTTGACCTTCTCAACATGAGGGAAGTAACCCTTAAAGAGCCGGTGAAGTGGGGCTGCAGAGTATGTTTATGTTGAAGGGCTCCTGTATGCCTGTCAGGACAAGGCTCCACGCTGGGGACCTCTCATCCATATCAGACCCAGGAGATACCTCCTCCTTTCAATGGTCAAGTGTAGAACAAATACCAATATTTTTCAAAGAATTTGCAAAACCAGTGAATAACCTAACCAAGTCCAGTTTAGATTCCAATATGGAAGCTCAAAAGCATTTCTTTTCTAACTTAAATGATCTTTTAAATTCACTGTATAAAACCAGCAATTAAGTCTTCAGTTTTTCTATTTTTAGTGAATCAGCATCTCATGCAGCTGAGTGGGGTTATAACACGATTCAGTGAGAAGAATTCTGACATTCCAGGGTGAATTTTGGATGGTTAGCAATTTCCAGCTAAAATTTCCAAAAGTAAATAAATCACTGAGTTTCATTTTGGACATTGCTGAAAATGTCACCCAAGCTGAAAGGGAGTTCATATTCATTAAATATTACTTCGATTTCTGGAAAGAAAGGAAGAGAGGGGGGATTTCACCATGTTTTTTGTACAAAGAGAGTTAGTAACAAAAATACAGAAAATGTGGAAATCTCATCTGTCGTGTCAATTATGAATACACCCTAAAATGACGAGGACAGTTCAGTGCAATTTCATCTAAAAGTGCGTTTGCTTTGCTGCTGGAAGGTAGGAACCAAGGAGTACAGCACTCCCTCCGCAGTGGTCTGGTTCAAATCCAGCCTTTGAAAGTTCTTATCCACATGCAATATCTGGCTTCCGTGAAACGATTTCCATCCATCCACAGGCTTTGGAAGGGACAGGTGCCCAGGTACTAAAAGCCACTATCACAACCTACATCTTCGCTGGCAGCCTCAGCTGCAAGGCTGAGGAGGCAAATGTGCACGGAAGACGAGCGTGTCTCCCCCTCCGTTTGCTCCCAACAGGCTCACTCAGGGCCACTTCTGTGCTTCAAAACAGGGATAACACTGGAAAATATGCCCATACATCTTGAGGAGGAATGTGAAACTGCAGACATTGCATGCTGACAACTTTCAGCAAGTCACTTCCATACCGTTTGGGGATTTCCACACAGACAGCACAAGCTTCCCTACCCAGTGTTGTGCAAAGAGTTATTTCAACAACTGTCACCATCTTTTCATGCTCAGCCACACCAGCTATTCAGACTTCCTTGCTGGTACAGACATATAGGACGTGCTGTGTGGACATAGGACCTTAATGCTAAGGAAAACCCCTTCTCCCCGTTACAGCAGCATTGCTGCTGCTGCGGTACAGAGAAAGGCAGGTGAAACTCAACCCCTGCAAGAGATCTGCGGCATCGATTTGTGTTGTTTTTCACCCATTGCAAGAGATCAATGAAGCATAAGAGCAAAAGAAAGATGGCCCTCGGTGGCATGAAGTTTTACAAGCATCCTCCCACCGCTTCAGCCAGCTTGCACATTTCATAGCATTATGAAGTTTAAATGCCATGGGATAGATCACTCTGGCAATAAATTCAGCCAAAGGCAATCTCTTAAAAAGCCATCATTATGTAAGGGTGTGCTTGCTCATTAGAATGAAGGATGGAAAATACAGTATGCGTCACATAGTGTAATTCAAAATTGATTTCCGATCATGACACATTTTACAGAGGCTATTCTGCACAGTGCCTTTGCCATGGTCTAAGCCGGGACTGTTTTCCCACTTTTCTTCCCTTTCATCTTCTCCTGTTTGCCCAGTGCAGGAGACTATTTCAAGGCAATGCCTTCATCTTCACTGCACATCAAAAGCAAAGCAAGGGAGGAGTGCTGCTCCTATCCTGGCAGCTCTCCATCACATTTTAAAACTCTTCCTTGAACCAAAAAAGCACATCACTCATTTTATTTTGCTGCTCATCAAAGAAGAGCTGGTTGCTAACAGCAAAAAGAGCCACTTGTGAAACATGCCAGCTCCTGGTCTCATCCTGCCAGCAGCTCCGTCATCTCAGTTCCCACCGACGCTCTGCTTCCTACAAGAATCTGGACCGTGCAGGATTGGCCTCTCCTAGAGACTCAGATGGTGCTAGAGTTATGTTTCTACTTTGAAGACTGTATAGAAACCCTGTCACAACACCCTCAATTTTTCAGCTGAGCTTTTCTTTCTGTTTATTTAGATTTTACCTCTTCAGCCACTTCAAATTTGTAATCTTTTTGTGCTGATGCTGCTAAATAGGTCTTATATCCCAAAAATTGCTCTACCACCAGCACTGCCTAGCAACCTTGTCTGCAAACTCAACAGAGATGTCAAGGGCTATGGTGTAAACTACATTTCCCACCTTTGGTCTTCTGTTGGATGGTGCCCTTGACATGACTGGTACCGTACCTGTACCCCTTCACAGGCTTGTCAAGTTGGTGTTACATGCACACACAGCCATGTTCACGCCTACATAGAAAGGTAGCTTCAGCCAGTGTCATAAAGGAAAAAACCCAGAAGTCTGCTGTCCCTTTGGAAATGAAATGCAGTGAGCTGCCCATGAAGAGCCCCTTCAATAAGGTGACCTGCCATAATACCATGCTACGACCTGCACCATAAAGCAAACAGACAGTGGGGCAGAGGAGCCTTTGGTGGCTCAAAGCCCTCTTTGCTCATCCCAGATCCCACCACCCTGGGGCTGGAAAGGCCATGAGCATAACCCAGTGATGATTTCTCAGTGTTACAGCCTTTTCTCTAGCCTGCCTTATGGGCTATGGTTATAGTGCAGTATGCCAAATACACAGTCACGCTCTCCTTACTAAATCCATGTCCCTTATATGCCCTTGCCTCCTATCCAACACACTTCACACTCTTCCCGCAGGACCCTGGGGAGGAGGCTGGGGTCCCA
>NW_008825100.1:2294583-2298742 GCF_000699105.1 Pygoscelis adeliae
CCAGCGGGGCCAGGCACTGCCCCGCTCCTTGCACTGGGAACAGGGCTGCCAGGGCAGGAGTAAGGAGCTCATACAGACACTTATTTGTGCTTCACACGCTATAAAGAAGCTGCAGTTCCCCATCTTCAAAACTTGCAGAAATCATTAAAAGATTATTAAATGCCTGGGTCCAATGAAAATTGGACTATTATTTCTATTTTTAGAAATAATAATTGAACTACTATTATTTCTATTCTGTAAGACGGAAAGCTCACAAACTCGGTGTTCGGACCGGAGCAGCTCAGGAAAACAAAGCAGCCTGACAGCCATACAAAGCTCGTTGGGGCTCAGCTCTTGAAATCCTGCCTTATGCTTGAGCTACAGCACCATACTTGGTCCCTTTTGTCTTCCCAAAATAGCAGCTAGCAGGGCTGGAGAAGAATCAATTCCCAAGTAAATCTCATACAAATTGGAACCACACAAAAGAGGCTATTAAACTGCAATGGACATTGGCAGCACCACTCTCGGACCTGCATGACATGTTTCAAAAGAGACTGATAATAATTAAAAATGGGTCTTGATTTATGTTTCTTTCCATTGTGCTTTGTTATTTTAATCACTGAAATACTGGACACTCATGACCCATTCCACTGTACAGTTTTATTCATAATTAATACATGCACATAATCTTTATTAAGCTACATAAAAAATAATAATGGAGTTTTACCATCAATATAAAACAACAAATTAAGTTTTGTCTGTAGTTTCAATTTGTCCAATAACAATATTTAAACATATTTGAAATTAAACAGCACAGATGTTGATCAGATAGAAGTAGGTCTGCAGTACCTTTGCATGAGTAATGCTACATGAAATAATTAAAATTTCACATTTATGTAAGACTTTCCATCTCCAAGGGATCCCAGAACCTATTAACAAGTACAGCAGAACAGACATATTTTGTAATATTTTGCCCTCCTGCGACAAATTCCTTCCACAATTTCAAATCATTTCACAAACACTAATCAAGCCTTCAACACCCCGCAAAGCTGCCGCACAGCGAAGGGGATCAGCTCTGCCGAGGGCACGCAGCTCTGAGGATGGGGTGAATCGCAGCACATCAGAGTAAAGGCTGACTTGGTACCGACCGCCTCAATTCAGCAAAGGTTTCTATTTAATAAAATACTTAATCATATGTTTAAGTGCGCTTTAATGGATGTAAGCATGGCCTCAAGCATCTTGCTGAATGTAGGCGTGTGGTGAACAAGGACCTGGGAAAAGCGTGGTGCGGAGGAGAGTGTGGTCACTACCAGCCCATGAAGGCAGCTCCTCCCTGCCACCTATTTGTCATCATTACTTCAGGTTAGACATGAAATAACCTAATAAGTTATTTTAGTTGGGTTTTACATGTGACGAAAATAACTAAATACCCTCAGACCCATCACCATTTTTTCTGTTTCATAAATCCCCACATCTTTAACAGGTCTTGAAACTCAGCTTTCTTCCCCTGTATACTTTCCAGTTTTCCAAGTGACAAATTTTCCAGCTGACATTTTCTAGAAGAGACTACTTTTTAAGTCAAGGATAGTTCTCCAAAATTTTCTGTGCTGAATCTTCCTACTGGAGTAGCACCCCATGTAACGGAGAGGCACTGCTGGGTGAAGCAAGGGGAGAACCTCCCACCCAAGTGCCCTCTAAGGGAAGCAACAGGTTGTTCCCAACCCGAATTTTTGCTGCATTGAGCTAAGCCTATTGAGTGCAGCAATCTATGTACACAGCTTTGGCAGCTTGCTGCGGCAACCTCTCTTTTAGGCATGAGGAAGAACTGACTAAATGCAATTCACTTTAATGTCTTAAAACTTCCTGTATCTGTAACAATGATTTTGTTTAAAAGAATGTGGTTTGGGGATCATGGAAGAAACACATATATACAGAAAAATATTTTCACATAAACTGTTCATTACAACACCAAAACATTTCCAAGCTCTGTTCAGAAGCCTGAAAATCATATTGATTTGTGGACAACACAGATGCCATTGATTTTCTCTTTCTGAGGCATTAATGTAACACTGGACTTTTTCAGCATCATGTTGCAGAGGACACAGAGGATTCTGCCCAAGGCTTTAGCTGGAACACACTGGGGTTTTTTCTGTATTAGCACTGTATTAGGTCTAGGAGATTGCAGCAGACTGAAAAATTATTATCCTTGTCTTTTAAGAAAATGAGAGAGGGGTCTGAGAAGAAATACCCAATAAAGTCCATAAATGTCCATCAAGTGCTAAGCCAAGGACCATAAAACCTTCCTCCTCCTCCTCTCTAAGCTCTGTACTGACAGCAAACCATGTTATGAAGTATAATTACTATTTCAGCCTAAATTTTTCTTCATTTTTTTACTTTTTCTTAACAAAAGATGGAAGTCTGTGGTTAATTCTTGACCCCCAACCAAACTTAACTGAATTCAGAAGAGGAACAGTGATATCCTGTATTTTTACCCCCTATTATTAAATGCTGGTTTCCAGTTTTGTTTAAATGCCAGTTATCAGGATTCAATTTACCCCCTCCAAGGGGGATGTCTGGTATCATTCTGAGAATAATAACTGCAATATATTATGTTAATTGAGCACTAATAAGCTTTACTAATAAGCTTGGTGCTTTCGCTTCCAAACAGGAATAGAAACGTCCTTTTTTAAATAGAGTGCATTAAGCACCTGTCTATATCTGCACCACCTCATTTCTGAATCCAAGAATATGAGGCAGCAGCACAGATTTGCTGGGGATTACAGGGACCATAAGGAAAACCCAAAAGCTCTAACTTCTATTAACACGCTCTTCTTTAAAGCCCAAGCCCCATTTGGGAAACCAGGAAATCCCACGTGAAGAGTGCATTTCATTGAGATGGCCGCCCCTGTCAGCAGCCTCCAATGAACTTTCAGTAATGAACTTTAAGGCTGTTGTCCCATGTACCATCAATCTTAAAGACAAGGAGTCTCCAGCAGTGAATTTCTCTTCTGTTAACTCTCAATAGAACCGTATTTCATGCAATTAATGTCAGACACTGCTTGTGCGTTTTGATCATTTCATTTACTTACAGCACAAGCAATGATCACGACCACAAATCTAACGCATCTTTTGCACTCACTGAGAATTTGGCAATAAGCCTGCAAGGTTATGCAGGCTTGAGAAGACTCTCAGGGATAAAGGAGAATTATAATAGTTACCCTAATTAATATTTTGTTATTAGACAGACTAGGGACAATGACCTTTAGAGATGAGCAAGAAGAATTCCCTCCTTGTCCAAGAGATGCATATATGCAATTACATGCATTTGTATCAGTATAGATTTTGAATGTAAAATGTCATGGCCATCTTATATTTCTCATTTTGGCAAAACAAAAATAAATAGGAAAGTTTTAACACTGCTTCAGTATGAACCTTTGCAAGAACCAAAACAAAAATAAAAACAAAACCCCACAATCTTGATTATTTGCACTATTTTAATAACAGCAATGATACCTGGAGGTGCTGCCTTACTCCTTCTACCACTGACTGTACTTCTCAGCACCAAGTAGACAAACCGGGGGAGGCACAGTCCCGTGCACACACTGGAATCTCAGCAGTAGGGCCATCAGGGGCACAGCTGCTGGAGATCTGGGGGGCTGACAGACCCAAGCCTCCCATCACATCTCCCTGGGTACCCATCCTGCTGCCTCACCAGCTGGTGAGGATGAGCAGAGCCATGCCATACCACTGACCCCTTTCAACTTTGAGTTTTCCATCTACAGTGATCTTTTATTGGTGTAAGGCCAGCTTCCAGCAGCACACAGACGCTCCCCTGCCACTGCTCATCCATGCAGACCTTTTTCCAAAACCTGCCTTCTTCCTTCCTCCACCACCATTAGGCCTACATGCAGCTCTTCTACAAATCCTCTTCCTCTGTCATGGCACTAATACCTTAAAGTGTCACTAAAAAGCTGGCTGAGCATGACCTCCCCAGCTAGTGCTCACCCTGCTTGTCCACAGTGAAGATACACTTTTCCAGGTGTTCTCTTACCACATCACTTGAGAAAGCTTCCAAGAAGTTTCCTGTCCTAACAGCAGACATCAAGTAAACTAGCCTACAGTTTTCTGGTTCATCTCTTGAACCATTTAAAAATAGTAAAAAATATGTTGTCTGGTATTT
>NW_008825100.1:2299270-2319554 GCF_000699105.1 Pygoscelis adeliae
TCAAACAGGTCCTTTCATGGTTCACCAACCCCCTTGCATATTCACACCAAACGATGAAAGGTGGTTTCCTGTCCAGACCTGGCGGACATCATTTAAAAAGATAAAGGTAAAAATCTCGCTAAGTCAGTAATACAACTTTTAGAAAAGTGGAAGCACTACATCTTTCCCCATGGAGACCCTAGGCCAAAACCTCTGCTGATACAAACTGGCCCACCTATATTAATTCAATAGCTCTTATCATAGTGTTACTATGAAAAAAGGTCTCATTTTTTCCTTTCTTGTTCTTCCTCTTACCTTTTTAGATATCAGTATATTATTTTAAAGAAAATATTTTATGCTAGATTAACACCAAGGTTCTGGCAGAGGCCACAAATCCAGAGGTTTCAGATGCATGATAAATCCAAGTGTCTCCCCAAGTATCCCAGACGAATGGGCACCATCCTATGTGAACTTGCACATTGAAGCACCACAGGTCCCAAACCACACATACTCAAGACCTTGCAGGTTACTCTGGATCCCTCACTGGTGGCCCAATCTTTGCCTCACACAAGTTTCACAAAACCCAACTACACTGACTTGTTCTGAAGCTATTCCAGATGTATATTAGGAGGAAAGTCTAAAGGACCAGAGCTGACACATTCACGTATCACACTGACACCCTTTACAAAACAACATCAGCCTGTGGGCAAGATGCCCAGTAGAAGGGTTGGATGCTTTACAGTGATGTTTCTAACATTTGTTAAAGGCTATAAGGACTTTGGTTAGTGGTCTTTTTCAGCTGCCTGATGACTAACTCAATTTTATATGACACTAATAAAAACTGATCAGTCCTTGATGCAAATTTAACACCTTCGCTCCCAGTGACAGGCATGCTGCCAGTTCGTACCTAGCATCTAACAATTAGGCCAAAGTCTCCTTCCTCCCTCACTGATATAAATATTAAAGAGGGCCCATGAACAGTGAGATCTAAGACACCATGCTTTCTCCTCCTCTCTTACAGGACCTACTGCCATTCACTTGGAGATCAGAATTTTCAACAGTTGTGTTTTATGCATCTAACACTCCTGTTGGGATTTCCAGGACAGAAAACTACCAGGAGGTGTTTTGGACATGCCAGATTTGCCACTCACATGCAGCACAGCTGGGCAGCAGATGCCGAGCAGGTCCACCCCACGCTCCCTGGAAATGTCAGACCCAGACACATCTGAAGTAGCTCTAGTCCTGCTTCAGCAACAGTTTTATCTTGCTTCAAGTCAGAGTGGCAGGTAGGACAGCTATGAACCCACGAGCATCAAAGCATGCTCATTAATTTCACACTGAAGTTAAGAACATGCCTAAAAGCTTTGCTGAACTAAGTCTGTAATGATCAGCCCAGTCTAAATAGGGAAACTGCACACTTCATGCGGGGGGAAGCTGGTGTTAACTGAGAAGAAAAGTGTATGAGAAATCTCCTCAAAATCCTCCCTTGTTCCATTAAAGCCATGCTCATGCAACATTCGAGCAAAGCCAGGATGTTTTCTGCTGAGCTGGGACTGTAGGGTAGCATCTTGTTTCCAGGAATACACATTCCTTCTCTAATGCATAAATGTAACTGCTTCTAACATTGTCAAAGGTATACCAGACACTTGGAATGATGCATCTTCTTTTACACACCGTGCCCAATCGTTAACACCTCTTATCTTGTAGCCAGATATTAAAGATACAAGCTGCCATGAAAATAACCTAATTTATTATATACCACACTCATTTAGAAATCACCATTGATTTTTATAAACCGTAAGGGGAAGTAATTAGATTTAGTAGGTAGCAAAGCTTCTAACTGATTGTGTAAAGTCTTTTTTTCTACACTCCCTATACAGAAAGTTGCAGAAAAATTAAATAAAAAAACTGTTCCTTCTCACCAGGCACAAAAATAAATAAAACAAAATCAACATTTCACCAAATGCATGAAATTAAATACGTGCTTGCTGGCATGTGCTGTGAGGGTGTCACTCAGGAGAGCATTTAAACACAAATGCTTGTATTTAGTGAGTTATATAAGACTTAGGAGTAGGTTTAACATCAAGCATGTGTGTCTGTGTTTTGCTGTACAGGGGAGGTGTGGTAAACCAAGGGCTCAGGAGCTGCAGCACCCCGGGGGTACAGGGCTCGGCAGCAAGGAAAGCTGAGTGTGCCTTGCCCCTGCAGAGCTGCTCGGCATTTTTCACGGCTGATCTCCCGTGTTTCATAGGAAACATGCACATTATTGCACTTCAGCTGTGCTTGCCAAAAACAGTCTACTGCAGCCATGTGGTGGTTCTTCCTCTACGAGGAAGAACAGCTGATACCTCCTTGCCTCACAATAACTCTTACCCCTTTAAATCAAGTTGACTAAAATACATAAAACCCCCTTTTTTTTCATGCCTGTGGATAGGTTAGCAGATGTTTTCAACATCCAGGCTGAAACCGTAAACGATGAGACAAACTTGGACCTCTGGATGTTCGTGTGAGGCTTGATGCGAGAGAGGACCTGCCTTCGCCCGTGCCTGCACTGCTGCCCCAACTCAGGCAACTGAGCCACTCAACTGCAGTCGGGACGAAGAGGAAGAGGAGGAGGATGATGCCTGAACCTCAGGGGGTGACGTGCCACAAAAGACAATGCCCCAGCTCTCCTGTGCCCACTCCTGACTTCTGGGCTGTCTCCTTGGATGTCTGTGATTAGATAGGGAGAGCAAAAAAAAAAGTTACCTTGGTTTCAGCTTTGAAATTAACTGAGGAATTATTTATTTTTTTTAAAGGATGATCCATGTAAGTAAAAAGACTAAATGCCTGAGTGATTATTTCAGTCTTCTGTCTAGTCAGTGTCTACTGCATGATCCCAGCATAAAGTAAAAACTTCACCCTGGATGGATCCCTCCAAGTGAACCTCCTGTTCCAGGTGATGCTTTTTACTCAGGCGTACAGAATTATTATTCACAGACCAGTTGCACCTGGAGGCTCAGACAGAAATCAGGAGCCAGCATGCACATTACTGTGCAAAGACACAGTAAAAGCCTGACAAAGAGCTTGCAACTGTAAATACACACAGCTAGAGAAAGGCACGACTGGAGGGGGCCCGCAGCAGTGACGCCAACTGCCTGCTGCTCAGAGATGGTGGGGGCACAGGACCGAGGCAGCCGCCTCCTGCCTCCAGATGGAAACATCCCCCTCGCCCCGCTTGATTTTTTTCATCTCGGTTATTTTTCCGAGTGAATTTTGTCCTACTAAACGTTGTTTGATCTGGACGCCTAGAGAACGAAGCCCCGAACGGGCTCCAGAGAGATGGTCCTTGCCACCCCCAGCGGGGGACCAGCAGGACCATCTTTGCAGCTATTATCTACAGACTGGTGATGAAGTGGGGGGATGTTTTCTGCTCATTAAAAGGCAGAGAGAGTGGGACCACCGCTGTACTCCTTCCACGCACACATGGCACTGGGCAGCTACTGAATGAGACAATGCTCCCTCATTAGGGAGAGGGGCGACAAACGTGTCTGTCATCCTTCTGTTACTATTTCCAAATGAACTCAATTAAGTTAATTAATTTTTTCAGTGCAACAAAAATCACAAGGAAGAGGCTGGAACACTAAATGAGAATAAAAATAAAACATCGCTCCTCCTTCCCCAACCCAGATCTCAAGATTGTTTGCTTTCAAATTAAAATAATTTTCAAAACATTAGCTTACTTGAAGAAAATCACTAAGTGTTTTTCTCTGTGGCTGCTTAATTTGAAAAGTCACACCCACTCTTCTCCCTGCAACCAAGTATGATTAATGCAAAGCAACATACTTTCCTAAAAGAGGAATTGCTGTCACACTTCCTTAATCTCAATCAATTATGGATACTTCAAAAAATACAATGGGTTTACATTTAATCACTATAAAAGTTTAAAGGAAAGGTTATGTTACATGCTTTGGATATATGAGGATACGGGCATACAATTTTCATTGGGACTAAACCTCTTTTGAGGGAATCTGGTAGGTAATTTACATATAAAGACACAATTTCATAATTGACTATTTCTGGTTTGTCTCCTGATGGAGTCTTTAAAATCAAATAGGATGCTAATTCATTAACAGTTTTGTGCATGTGCCTATATGTTTTGCCTACCATACAGATTTCTAGAAGGTGGAGAAAGAAGAAAAGCTTTCCATTTTTTGCAATCTGCCATAGATTGGAGTTAGAAAAGAAAAAGGCAGACAAACAGTAATAGGGCAGATATATGATAAATCTTTAAATATGATTCATTTAAATAATTTCCGTTTCATTGCTGCTTTATCCTTTTTTATGTTAATGATTTGATGATTGCACCGAGCAAAAACAAACAGAATAAACATTTTTTTCCTTTTGAAGAAATGACAGTATGAGTGAACTTCAGTGCATGAAAATGCACGTTCTCTAAAAAAAATTTCTATCTTTTATTGAGGCATTAAAAAGAATCACGACAACAGGAGAGAATGCCTTCTGTTTGTAAACTGTTTTTAGTTCTCTTACTAACAAAATCATTCATGCATCTGGAACTTCTGCATGAAGTTCAATCAAAAGCAAACAAACCCAAGAAGTTTTAGCCAAGAAGCACATGTATTACATGCACAGTGACAACACAAGATCCCTTTCCAGATGAGGGTTTCACTGTGCCATGCCCTGTATGACACCCAGGCTGAAAAGATACTCAGTGCTTCAAGAAACCTTTCAAGCTGGTCAGAAGTTGCATAAGATTTCATCTCTTAATGCAGAAACTGAGTGAACTCAACTAGACAGAAGGCCTCACTTCCACCTCCTAACAAAGCTTTATGTAACCACGAGAAAAATATCATCATCTCCACTCTGTTGCACATGTTCAAAGTCAACAACCTCATCATCTCTGATACCAATTTCACCTTGTGCTTTGCTCCCTCTAACATCAAACCACCTAGGAACCTAATACTCTTGTTGAGACGTAGTTAACTGGAATTATCCTCCACCTGCCTGCAATACAGTCAGCTGCAGTAAGAGTGAAGATGATTTTTATCTTTTTGTCCCAGGTCTCTTATAACAGTCACTGACTGAGTTCTTATAAGACTCCTACAGTGCAGTTAAACAGCATTACTGCATTGTTTCAGATTTAGAAACCCCTACCCTTTAGAATTGGCTTCTATTTTGATGTTTAGAGGCTCTGAATTGCCTCGAGACTCCACTGAATTTATACAGATCACCTAAGTTGCTGACTGAAGTACTCAGATCAAATGCCTAAAATTGGGATGCAAGTGTTCCCCATTGCAGATCAAGTTTCAAAGGTACTGCCCAGCATTGTAGAAGTTTATCCAGGTGACACCATCAAATAAATCAGGAAAATCAGACAGTGTTTACATGGGCACATCTAAACTATGGTGTCTGGGAAATTTTCCCAGCTCCTACTCTGGATGTATACTCTGGCCACATCCCAACTTAATGTCAGGGCAAGTGCTAAGTCCCACTGTCTCCTCCCCAGGTCCTGTTTTCAACCAGAGGAAAACCTTGGTAACTCAGGAAACCCAAGTTATGCTTTAACACATTGAATGACCAGGACTGCAGCACAGCCCTGCGTGCTTTGGTGCCAACTAAATCATTTGGGACTCCAGACTCATAGAAAGTTGGAAAAAACTCAGCACCTGGGAAGCTTATAAAGGTCTTTGATGACCCAACCATCTCTGCTCTGTCATTTTGCAATCTTATCCTCTAGAATGCACATTATTCTTATTTTTTAATTATTAATACCTGTCACCCTTATTTAAGGATCAAACTTTTGGGGTCTGGTGAAGGCTGCAGCTCCTTCTCTTTACACACAGAAGCTCCCAAGCAATCTCAGCAAGTGACCCTGCCCTGTGCCGAGAGCAGCCTGGAGGCCAAGGCCGGGCTCTGGTTCTCAGGCACTTTTGTTTCTAGTGCCAACAGGAGATGAGTCCGGTGCCAAAGTGCCTGACTCATGGATGAAATGGTCCATAACAAGTCCCTAACGCTGCCCATTACAAGGTCAGCCATTTGTCTCACCGTTCAGTAATTTCCTGGCAATTGATGCCCCCATCCATAGCATGTCTGGTAAAAAGCAAAGCATCCTGCTAGCAGCTCTTTCATGTTGCCTACCTACAGCCTGATAATCATTCACAAAAGCTTTCCTGTATATAAGCTTAATGGATAAAGCGATCAATACAAACAGAATCAGACGCTGTCCAACTTTTCTCCTTCACTAAGTCGAGTCTGAATCTTAGGGTTTTGTCTGAGCTGCTCCCTCGGTCCAGAATAACTAAAGACAATATGGATATTTACAATCCACCACAACGCTTCTAACGTAATTATGAAATGTGTGTAATTTCCTCAACTCAGTTTATTGCCTGGCAAAAAGAATCTCACTGGTGGAAACCATGTGGTGCTGTAGTGCCGCAGACCATCAGAGGAACATGGGACAGCCTTTGAAACCAGCATTTCAGGTGTCAGATCTCACTTTATACCAAACCGGTGAAGCACAGATCAAGAGTTCAGAGTTCTAGCAAAATTGCCTTTCAGTATCTGTTAAGAAGGAGATGAAGCCAAACAGCTACGTGCGCTTGCTTTCTATCAAGGTTCTCATGGGGCTTTCATGCCACCAGTAAAAATAGAAAAGGAGCTGAAAACCAGGCTTTTATTGGAGGTTCTGGGTTGTTTTGATCTACCTGTTGCAGAGAAGTACAGTATGTTCCCAGTTATTCATGTTTTAATGTACTGCCTCCCATGCTGTATTTCACCACAAACACATTCCCCACAAAGGGAAAATGGTGAAAAGATGAGGTGAGCTAGAGAAACTTATGAATATCAGGTTCTCAAATGCCTGTAAGAGCACCACCACAACAGCGTGTGACCAGGGACTGCTTTTTTCATATTCCTCTGTAAGCACCCAGGATGTCATCAAAATCTGGGACAAATGCTAATAAACCATTTCATATTTTTTCACTCAAAAGATTCTTACTCCGGAGTTTTCAGCCTGCTTCACCCTGCAACATACATCAACATTACAATCACTGCGGGACAGTGAGAAGTTCAATTTTCTGTCTCATGCAAAATCATGAACGTGTACAGAATCCTGCACTGAGGACAAACCTGGGGGATGCCTTGCAGCCAGATGGACCAAGGGCTCAGCTCTCCTCTGTCCTCCCACTACACCCCCGTAGGCCCTTTGGCAAGCTCCTTCGCCCCTGCAAGTCTCTCTTTACCCTTAAAGCTTTTGTTTGCTGCCTCTGTTTAGTCTGGAAGTTTTTCAAGACAGAAACCACTTAATGCCAGAATGGTGCTCCACAATACCAACAATAACCAAGAGATGTTTGCCAGTTATGATACATGGTTTTCTGTATTTTAAAGCTTTTCCTTGCTAGGATTTATACACTAGTTACAAATTACACGCTGAGCGGGTCTGAAAAACTTAGCAGAAAATCTGCTACTGCAGTGGGAGATTACCCCATCACCAGCATTATCCCCGGCACACACGTGCAAGCCCAGCAGGGCAACCAAGGAGGCGGAGGCAGGAGCTGCATTTTGTGGAGAGAGCGGGAATTATAATCTTACTGATTTATGGGACACTAACTGTCTTGCGAGGCGGTAATGATTTCCCACAGAGGTCATCAGAGACACTGTTTATCAGTCTGCTTTGAGCAAATCCCATCAATAAGTAGGTAGCTGCAATGTTTATTACGAAAACCATCAGCCACATGACAGAGCCATAACATTACAATTCCAATTCCACTGGATGGCCTAAGAATAAGGGGAACTCAATGAAGCAGGTATTCCTGAAAGAGGAATATTAATTAAATAAAATAGAGAGACATACACAGATAGCTTGGCACAGTTTGTGTGCTTGCACTGCTGGAATTACTTACCACGTGACCACACTTCATACTTACCTTTCCATACATTGATCACTGAGCCTAGATTTTACCTCCTTATCTTTTCTTCATCCATCTAGCACATAAGAAAGATTTATAGCATGTTACACAGGGTGAACCTGTGGAAAAGCAGTTACCATGGCAACCCAGTATTTCTTTTCTGTATAAACTTGAAGTACTGAAGCAGAGGAAGGCCAGAACTCCACACCAACTTCAAAGTTGCTCTTTGTTCCTATTATGGTGTTTTAACGCAATCAAAATATTTTACTGCTATCAAGCAAACATATTAAATACGTCTTGTAAAACCCTTTAAGAAAACACAGCCCCATGGACAGTCATTGCAAAGCACCTGAGGCTCACCACAGAGGTAGTCTGCCACACATCGAACAGGTTATCACAAAAGAAGTATCTCAAGAGGTGCCCCGACCATGCACACCTGTGAAGAAGCATGTGAAAGTGCAATAGGTCACTGCACACCACCACAGGAATTCAGTATTACAGGTCAATTTTGTAATATTAAGATACTTCACGATCAAATTCCTACACGTTCCTCTACTGGATCACAAACCTTAACCCACAAAGATGAACCATAGTTGTATTTTCTAAAGGTATAGAAACAGAGGCTCCATTTCAGTGCACCAGCACTATGCCTTTGCCCTGCCATTTATCACAGACTACTTTATGTTCATGTACATAGGCTCCACTGCCCCTAAGTTTATTATTTCCTAGCAAATTGCATCTTAATTCAGGGCACCCTCCCATTTGCATTAACATCAGGCAGCTTTACTGCATTAGTCACCAGCAGATACCTTTGGGTCAGGCTGCTTGACACAAACCCTCGAGCCCCTTCATGCCTCTACAATTAGCCATGGGCTACACACAGGGAAAAGGTGAGCAGAACTGGTGTCCTGTCTGCATTGTGGAGCAGAGACTCTCTGTTCTCTGTAAGCAAAACATTTCTGCCTAGGGTGTGCAGGATCTGTGGCCCAGACACCACACAGAGCCCAACAGGTCCCACACAAATAAACGATGTGCACCAAGGTGGCCTAAACATCTGCTATGACCATTTGTCCAGACCTTTTGATATAAAGCATTTCTTGAGAGAAAAAAAAAAAAAAATCCAGAAGGAAAAAAGAGTATATTTCCAGGGAAAACCAGATAAATGGTAGACCTGCAAATAGTGAAACAGTAGCCTCTTTTTCTCTCTCCCTTTTTTTCATATGGGAAACACTGGCACAAACAGTTTTGTCTACAGGATACATCACTCACCTCAGACTGTGGAAACCCAAATTTATAATTTAAAATTTTGACTGGGGAACTTACCAGCTCGGTGTCCTTCAGCAACATGACCCTACCACCTCCATTTCTCCTTGAAGCGTTACCATACACCAGCAACATGTGCCAGCTCAACATGTGAGCAGATCGACTGGGACAAGCCTAGGCAATCATCTTGACTGCTTCATATCCCAATGTTGTTTTTCCTTTTCCCTAGCGTGTAGTATTTTCCACAGGGCCAAAGCCCTTGCCGATGGCCATCGCTGCCCAGCTCCCACATCCTCACATCCCTCTGGTGGGATGCCAGACCCGCTCCCGCACATGCTGCACTTGTCCTGAACTCCCTTCCAAGTGAAATCACTAAGTCTTTTTTTATTATTAGTAAGGGCTGAATTTCCTGTGGTGCTGGTAGCATGGAAACACAACCTCTGTTTCACAATATTAAAAACACATTTTCCAATCAGAATTGGGTAGAGAGAAGAGGGAGAGCGGTAGTGGGATACACATGCATCCCACTGAAGACAGCAGAGCCTCAGAAAGTCACAGATAAATACAGGGGCACTGCCATCTTAGGGAAAAAAAATGGTGCTTTTTGGGGGGCTGCTATATAAATGGCTTGGATAGAGCAAATACTTGGTTTGCTGTGTAAACTGTGAGGTGACTGTCTTTTTTTTCACCAGCTGAAGTGCTCCTGCTGCGATGTGCTACAGGATTTTGCATACAGATGGGAACCAAAGCTCGGGTACTTTCTTCTCCAGTTATTGAGGGAGGCTAATACTGTTCCCAGTGAACCCGGCGGTAACGCGGTGTTATTAAGTGGAGGCCCACTGCTGATCTCACTAAGACTGGTATCAGCGCAGAGTCATTCCTTTTTATTGCGGAACTTCATTTTAATTTTATTTAGGGAGGCAGCATGATATCATAGGCAAGGCATCAGGAGATCTGGGTTGTGTTCCCTGCCATGCCATGTGATCACAGGCAAAACATGCAAGTGCTCTGTGCTTTGCCTTTTTGTTTTTTTAATCATCTGCCGCACGCTGGAAATGATCATTATTTACTGTCACAGAGTGCTCTGCGATCAGTGAATGATAAGCCCTAAAGGAATGCTAAGTGTTACCAATGAAGTGTGCGATTTTTATATGATTAGAACGATATAAATCAGGACTAACCCCAGTGTCACCGAAGTAACGCAAAATCAAGCTTCGAAGTAATCTGAATTAGTAGTAAAGTTCCTGGGAACAACATATGACCCAGTGAAAGCACTGTTTAGTACTCAGCACACGAATGATGTAATGGTATAATAGGCTTTGACGTGGAAGACAAAGTGCCATAGAACAAAAAAAAAGCAAGTTCATCTTATTTTGTTCATATTGTGTCGATTTTCCTTTCCTTTTATGATTGCACTCTCTCGCAGACATATTCCACCTCATTTGGTTCTGGCTAAGCTTTGTCTTGGTCTTACAGTCCTCTCTTCCCTTCCTCCCCTGTCTAAACTCATGCTGTGCATAAAATTATCTCACTCATTTAGAGTAAGATTTACTCTTTTTGGCCTGGTGCTCTGCTCCATTGTAGGCCACCGATCCTAAAGCAGGGAGATTTAGCATGTGTTTCATAAAATATTTCAACTCTTAGTTCATTTCTTTATTCTTTTCCATTTCTTTTATTTTTCCTTCTTACAGAATTTCATCCACACTGCAGGACTGGTACCTGGGCTCTAAAACCAGCTGATTCAACCACATGCTACCCCATCATGCTCAAGATAGTACATACAAATGATAACTCTCTATCAGATTTGCTCCTCATTAGTCTGAATCATGTACGACAGAAACTGAAGGAGCATTGTTGGCCATACCTTGAATCTAATTTAATCCTCAGAGTGGCATTGCTATATCTATTATTAGTAACCAAACTCCCAGCATCGTATCACATTGGTGCTCTGAACACTTAAAAGACGAAAGAAAACAGAAATATTTCTGTATCAACATTTACAGATCTTGGACATTCAAGCCAAGTCTATCACAAGAAATGCCTATTGCAACGAATAAACCTCATAACTCTAGGGGCAATCAGCTTTTAAAAAGAACGAAGCCACTGCTTCGAACCAATATTGTTCATAAGACAGGAAATAAGGTAATATGAGGTGCAGCTCTGGCCTCTGGTCACTGGTAGGTACCCACTGTTCCCCTAGGAGATGAAAAACTTGAAATGAAGGGAATATTAGATAAAAGAGATTGTGTCAATTCTGACTAGTTACGATTTGTAAACACCGCAAGCCATGCTGACTGTTGCAAACATGCTGGAAATTGTTATTATTAGGCTTACAGCTGTGATGGGGGATGCCAGCTGCAGTTCTTTACTTCCATTAAATGCAAAAGGCTTTTTGAAAGCCACAGTTTTCTGTTAAAACTTGATGGCAAGGTAGATACTGCAATACCTGCAAGTTAGCTCAGTTCTATTCTGTATTTCCCTTTAAGAGCTGTAGAGCTTTCTGGGATCAAAGACAGCTTTTCCTATCTTTCTGGAGCGGGAAGGATAATTGAGAGCTACGTAACAGCCACATCTCCCATCAGTAGTAACGCCCAACAGGACAGTGGGACGTGGTCTCTGCAAGAGAACTGCCAGGTCCACAGCAGGATTCAGCACAAGCTCTACAAGACAGACCAGTATGAAATGCATCAATACACCTGGCTTAGAGAAAAAAACAGTTCTTTAACTCCCGGGTGTGTATCTCACTTACTGCCAGCCTAAACACACGAGAGATTGAAATACACTTTTAGTGAAAAGGGTTTTAAAATCCCCCTGGTTTTCTATTTTGGGTAGCAAGTTCATTCGCCCAGATGGAAGAAATGAGCTCTTAGAAGGCTCTGCTTATATAGCCAGGTAGCACTAGTGACAACAAATATAGAACACTTAAAAATATTGCAAGTGAAGTTGTTCTGCTTTATTTTGAAAAAGAATCAAAAGCATTTCCAGCTTGCCATTGCCAAGTCAAATTTGGCCTATAACAAAAAATCAAACTCTTAATAAAACCAGAAAGTGTAGGTATGTTCCCATAACCAAAAATTATTGAGCTGTTACAGCTCAGCAATTTACCGCCCATCCACTGAGTTGCAATAACTACGTGTGCACTTTAAGCCCACTTCAGTACTGAAATAAAATACATTTACTGAAAACGTGCTTCAGGGGATATCTGCAGCTGTTTCATGGAAGTTTAAACTCACCTCATTAGTGATTGGAGGAAGCTAAAAGCACACTAACAGTAGATTAGCATGTTTTGCCCGATAAACTAGAATTTGTTAAGCCACAGCTATTTGACCGCTTCCAACCATACAAGTTCACCATTACTCTGTTAGTTGAAAGACTAGGTGCTCACAGTGACAGCAGCTCAAATTAAAACTGCTGCTGATTCAGAAAGAAACAGTGGAGATTGACAGTCATAGATAGACCAAAAGCTTTTGAGAAAGCTGCCCTATGGGATACATAGCATAATCAGACATTGAAGCCAGTACAATTATAGGATCATGTCATTCACAGTTCTTTAGGTTTCTTTCAAACACACGTATCCGAAAATCTGAAAACAAAAGATGTTTCTGCATATATTTTTAGAAATGAATGGTCCACTTTGTGGGATTTCTTAATGCTCTTGTATGCAAATCTACATGTTAATCGTCCAACCCCCCTGCCATGGGCAGGGACATCTTCCACTAGATCAGGTTGCTCAGAGCCCCGTCCAACCTGACCTTGAATGTTTCCAGGGATGGGGCATCCACCACCTCTCTGGGCAACCTGGGCCAGTGCTTCACCACCCTCAGCGTAAAAAATTTCTTCCTTATATCTAGTCTGAATCTCCCCCCCTTTAGTTTAAAGCCATTCCCCCTTGTCCTGTTGCAACAGGCCCTGCTAAAAGGTTTGCCGCCATCTTTTTTATAAGCCCCCTTTAAGTACTGAGAGGCTGCAAGAAGGTCTCCCCGAAGCCTTCTCTTCTCCAGGCTGAACAACCCCAACTCTCTCAGCCTTTCTTCGTAGGAGAGGTGTTCCATCCCCCCATTTTCGTGGCCCTCCTCTGGACCTGCTCCAACAGGTCCGTGTCTTTCTTGTGCTGAGGGCTCCAGAGCTGGACGCAGTACTCCAGGAGGGGTCTCACCAGAGCAGAGCAGAGGGGCAGAATCACCTCCCTCGACCTGCTGGCCACGCTTCTTTGGATGCAGCCCAGGATACAGCTGGCTTTCTGGACTGCGAGCGCACATTGCCGGCTCATGTCCAGCTTTTCATCCACCAGTACCCCCAAGTCCTTCTCGGCAGGGCTGCTCTCAATCCCTTCATCCCCCAGCCTGTATTGATACTGGGGGTTGCCCCAACCCAGGTGCTGGACCTTGCACTTGGCCTTGTTAAACCTCATGAGGTTCACACGGGCCCACTTCTCCAGCTTGTCCAGGTCCCTCTGGATGGCATCCCATCCCTCTGGTGTGTCGACCGCACCACTCAGCTTGGTGTCATCTGCAAACTTGCTGAGGGTGCACTCGATCCCACTGTCTATGTCATTGATGAAGATATTAAACAGTACCGGTCCCAATATGGAATCACTCCCTGGAATACTATACATATGATAAATATTTAATTCCTTGCATTGACATTACAGGTTGAACACTTTTATATTCCTACCACATTATGAAAGCCACAAACAGTGGGGAACAGACTGAAATAATCAATTATATTTGATCATTCTCAGCCATAGCCACTGCAAGGATAAATCTGCCAAAGGAAAGGAGAATGTGACAATGCAAGAAGGTGACAAAGAGCAGTTCATTTGGCGTTATGTGACAGTGGCAACATGTGCCACCTCCTGTCTACGTGGAGAAAGAGCTTCCAACAGACTTTAGAATACTTTTCTGTGGTCTCAAAGCATGTAAGTGGAGAAGCACAGACACTGGAAGAGACATCCATTTTTTCAACACAAATAATCTTAAGGAAAATAATTAAGCCATGGGCATTTGCCCAGTTATCACTGGGCACTGAAGCATAATTATGACCTTTTCCAGTGAATTCACAGGTATAAAGTCAGGAGCAGGTGAGAGAAGCCCACCGCACAGGCAGGGATGAGAGACCTGGGGACAGGTGGGCTTCTCTTCCAGTAAACATCCAGGAGGTCTGACAGCAAAGCTCTGCTTCTCCTGCTGTGCAGAGATCCCATCCCTAGGAGTGAAGTGTTTGCATAAATGTGGTCCCATGGGAACTTTGCACAAATCCACTCCCTCCCAGCCCTGCCATCACATCTTTGGACTGGCTGAAAAATCCCAGACACCAACTTCCTTCAAAATCTCTCATGTCCATGGTGCCCCAGGGTCCCACTGCCACCACTCTGCCACCCGCCCTCTGCAACCAGAGTAGCAAACTGCCAATTTCTCTTGCAGCTCTTTTTAGTCCAGAGAGCCAGAGCTGTACTCATAGTGATTTTTCCATCATTGTTAATTTGCAGATTATCCAACTGCATTTGAACAAGACAGAGAGAAGAAACTAATAATATAGCACAGCACTTAGGAACACTAATTGCAAATTACTCTTAAATAATACATCAGCCCTCTCTTAATTATGGCATCTTTCACTCTCCTCAGAAAAGTGCAGCATCTGTTAATGTATTTTTCCAATTATTAGTATGAAGTTGCAGGGAAAGGGTAGAGTAGTGGCTCCTTTGTATCTTGACCTGCTCTCAGCCTAAGTTTCCCTGAATGTCCATAAAGCTTTTTTATTTTTTCCTTTCTGACTTAAAAAATTCATTCTTAAGATATATTTCTTGAACCAAGACTCACTCACTAACACCCCTTTCTGAAGGAAAGGGTACACCAGGAACCTGGTTTGCCTGAAAAAGTAACTAAATCTTGTTCTTCCTATTCATTTCCAAAAGCTTTCAAGGCTGAACCACTGCAAATTCTGCAAATTCCATCTTTCTAGTTGCTTAACTGTACCAAAATCCTTGCTGCCATTTTCTCCATTTAATCTGCCATTTTCCTCAGTCCTTGTATGAAGGATTGAAAGATGCTGAAGCATGTGCTGCTACCCCAGTTCTACACATGCCCATCGCCAGAGTTTTCAAAAGGCATCCATGACTCTGAGCTCTTTAATGTCCTCTCGTCAAATATGAGGGTGGCCATGACAAATTCTCAGCAGTGGTGAGCCCTAAGCATTTGCACTGATTCCTGGCTCTGACATTGAAAACCAAGCACATGGCACATTAGCGTCTGCACCCAAAGCAAATGGCCACCTTTGAAAAACGTTAAGGAAAATTATTTTCCCAGCACTACCCACTATGTCAGTGGTGGAGCTGGAATCTGAGCTCAGCTATTCTTGATTTAATCCCCTGGATGTTACTGCTTCTTGGGAGCACCGCGCTCTAGGACCTCTAATTTGAATTTTTAAGTAACTCAGAACACTGGCAACTAGATCTGTTCATTTTATTCTATTGTCTAATATTTCTGACAGGCTCCAAATAAATCATGTTTAGTGCATAGACCTGACAAGCAAATAAAAGTGCAGTGCAGCTCCAGACCTAGCGCTACCTATAAGCAACACAGTCTTGCTACAGGATCTTCAGGCAACTGTATTTAGCCTGTCAGCTACCTTACCTGTAGCCCCATGACAGTATCACAAAACTAATAATCTAAATGAGACACCCTTCTCACTCTAGCCAATTAATCACATATCTTTATCTGACAGGTGCAGGCTTGAGATTATTGCTCTGAGCGACCAGTTTTCCTTACCTCAGAGAAAACCAACAATTAATAATCAAAGGGAAAGAAAAGAAAACAACAACCTCAACCTCAGTGAAAATCAGCATGGGTCTTTAAAGAGATTTTTCAGCCCGTACTTCACAGGACATGCATTCTCTTACTGACAAAAACCAAAGATGGGCTTTTAGGTTCTCAGATGTGTTGGGCTTCGGTCTTTAATGACTCAAGTAACTGTGAATCTCCTTGCCCTAACATAACCTAGAGCTGAACAAAGGATAACTTCTTTTCTTTTGTTTGAGTTCACCATTGGACTGAAAACCTTTTCAAATTTTACCGGAAAACCAGTACAGTCAAAATATCTATTTCAAGGTAGAAAAGCTGAGAGGTTTGATGGAGACCTTCTTTCTCCTTCCTCTCAGAAGCAATCAGGGTCTACATTGGTTCCCAAATCCTTCCTTTAGAAAATATCCCCGAGACCAATATTTTACCACAAAACATTTCAAGCTTCAATGCACAGCGTGTAGACTCGGCCAAAATTTTTCTGACCATCCCTAACAGCGTTGCAGCCCCAGCAAAGCCACTTTTCCTGGGCATCCTTGAATTTCCCTGTCACTGGCAGAGGAAGCCTGTTCTTGTGTTTCCTCAGAGAATGCAAAATAGCAAACAGCCCTCATAGATAATTAAATAGAAAATCTGGCAGATTTTCACACACGCTGCTACCTGCCTACGAATACAAAGCAGTTTTGCTTGACAGTCAGCTAAAGCACTGGGACCCCTGCCTGGGTTTGGGTTAGTCTCCTGGAAGACTTTAAAGAAATGTTTATGACAGATCAGCATTACACTGCTCAGTTAGTCTTGTCCAACAGACATGATACCCACATCGGTCTTTAATGACTCAAGTAAAAATCCCACCCCTTTCCCAGCAGCACTGTGCTAGGTTTTTCATCTAAGCAGTGCCCAGACCATTTCTGGGTATTTTCACTGGCAATCCTGTAGATCCAGGTATTAACAGCCAGCCTATTAGCTGATGCTGCTCAGCTGCATTTGTAGCTCCTTCCACAGGATTTCCACTTGTTCCAGACAATGATTTTAACACTGACAGACCTAGCGTGGGGTCTATTAACCCCACAGTATCCAGGCAGGTAAAAATGAACAACTTCCTTCTCTTCCCAGCAGCCGTAACAGCTGAAGTGTTAAGAGTGTACCGAGGGCAATGCTCTTTTTAAGAGCACTTGGCACAATTAAGCTTTATTAATTCAGAGCTGTTATTTTACAGCTTCATTTGTTTCTGCCAATTTAAGGAGGGTAAGGGTGGAGAAAGCATGAAGGAATAACAATTTAAGTGGAGCTCAGCAGATGGAGAACGAGTACCTCTTATTCTCTCCATTACTGCTGAAAACAGAAGTATTCAACCTCACAGGGATCCCTTGCCAGAAAGAGGAAAAAAGAAGCACCTTGGCAGTTACCAGAGCATTTGAACCATCACAGACAAGTATGTTTCTTTGCAATGTTGCACAGGGAGATGTAGCTGGGAAGAAGATAGGCACCTCAGCAGCACCATGAACAGTGTTGGGTAGTCGGCGTAGTGAACTGCATCTTCTGGAGACCCAGGCTCCAAGCCAAAACGGCACTTTTCAGCCTCTCTTTTTTTCCTAACGCTCTGGATATAACAGGGGGAAAGCTGCAGGAAAACGTGACCCTAACATGCCAAGTTGCCACCAAGCGTGTGAGCTGCTTGTGTTTCTACTTTTCTGTGCATGGCTCTTCTCCACTCCGCATATCTGGCAGCAATTCACCTCTGCACCAAGGAATAGGACAAAACCCACTCTCCTCCAGGTATTAAGCATGCGAAGCAAACACACACTCAGGCCTCGTGACTAAACCCTGGCACGGGCAGACTGCACTGCAATTAATGGATCATACAGGCTCATGAGAGTGAAAAGATAAAGACCTGTTTGTAAGAGAAGTGTCACAGGTCGCGGGAAGCTACGTTGCTGTCCAAGCTGGAGAAGGAGGGTGAATCAGTAGTTCAAAGCATGGGAAACAAAGACGGCCTTAAAAATCACATCATTCTGCAATGATCCAAAGGAGGAAACATGCTGGTGCTAATGGGGGATATCATTGGTTTGCAACTCAAGGGTACTATTTGGGCAGAGCTGCAGTAGCCCCATCACAGTCAATGTCATTACAGCATGTTGCACCTATAGGTCCTGGTGGAAACCCCCATATAGGAAGTCCTCCAGCACATGGTGGTGGAACAGGAAACATAGCAAGCAATAACCACCCCGGGGCCAGATACAGAAGGTACAGAAAGGGGATGGCAAACTCAACAGCCCCCCACCCACCATCTCCCTAAAAACAGAGAAGCAGAAGCAGAATATGGTGCAGGATCCTGCCCAGGGGATTCCTGTTTTTCACTCTGCTCTTCAGCTCACTGCACAAAGTGCTCACATACCACAGTAATGAGCACGGTATAGGAATGCCTCCAGAGGTAGATTAGATTAGAGACAGCTAAACAAGAATGCCACAGCTAAAGGGGTAATCAGAGCTCCCCTCCACAGGGAAAGGGCAAGTCTCAGCACTTCTCTCTCTGTCAAATCACTTCTAAAAATAAACTCGGGAGACAGATCCAGGCCTGATGGCATGACAAGAGTTAAATTGCAGCACTGGGGGTCTGGCATGCCTTGTGCAGCTACAGAATTGATCTGCTCAGAGGACAGGTATGCCCGTAAGTATTTCTCTGGCATCCTCCACTATGGGCAGTGGAGGTCCAGGTCAGGTCCTGGTCAGGATGCCGTGTCAGCTGACACTACCACCCTCCATTTCAGAGCCTGACGTTTACTTTTTTCTGGGGAAGGCCAACTTTTTCTTTTTTCCACCCATTTCCAGTAGAACAAGGCAGCATAGGCTCAGTAAGTTTCACTCGGAGCTCATTATCCCATGATCTAAAAATCTACCCTTTCTTGCGCTACCACCTTAGCATCACCTAGGAAGGCAGGACCCAAACTTTCCTGTCAGCTGAGGCTAGGGGAATGCAAAAAACTTGTTTGATTCCCCTTCAAATGAATTGTAGCAAACACATTTTTTCCTACCTGTGTAAGAGCACAAGAAAAATCGATGTTACAGCTAATACACCCTTTCATGGGACCAGAGTAATCAGGAGTAGATGTCTGCGCTGCAAAATAATACTTGGCAAACCTACAGTGTTTTAGGGTCAACAGAGAGATGTCATTCCTTCCTACATAAAATCATTAACACTGACGCCACAGATATGCTACTCATAATGCTGGGTAAACATGCCAGAAAGATTAATAATATTTTCATTGAACTGTCTATTTAAAGGAATATAGAAGCACCATTTCATCCCTAAGCTGATAATAGGGTTCATGTGTGAAAACAATAAAATAATAGAAGTGACATGAATAAGATTTCAATGGAAAAAGCTTTACCCAAGGAAAAGTTTCTACATCAAAGCAGGTAGATAATCTGACAATATTTTCTTCTACAAAACTGGATAAAGTTACTTAATGATTTAAACAAGATACAGTATTATATTTTTTATTAGTCCCTAAGGAGCTACAACTAAGCTGCAAGGGAAAATCGCCTGCCTTATCCTGGTAGGAAATCTAAGGTAATTGTTATTTTTTTCTGGTTTGCATGATCATGACCAGAAATGCAAACAAATAACTGATTTTCAAGAATTACAGCTGCAAATATTAGTGGGTTTGGGTGGGTTTGGTGCAAAAGTACTCAGAAGTTGAAGTATGCAAGGATCTGACTGACCAGTTTTCCAAGTTAACGGGAGTAGGAGGCTCCATCCTCTCTCATGCTCCTTGTGCTGCTGTTGTGTTCTTTGACCAGCAGCTCACAGCAGGGGCATTGCCAAGAGGACGTCAGGGACAGCAAGATACGTCTCCGGCAGGATGTATCTGGACTCATGAAGTAAGGAGGGACCTTTCTAATGGGAAGAGTTTCAAGCTGGCCACCTCTCCTAAGAGCAACTAAGCACTAACTGAATTCTTCTATTCTGAGAGGCAGCAGAGAAAACTAATGGACTTTCCCTGCCTGCTCAAACAAGTGATGCACATGGCATTTAAAGGATATCATGGGATATCATGTATCAGTGATAATACGTGCAATAAGTAGCTTCTATCAAGTGAGAGGCATTCCTTGTCTCTCTGTTGGGCAGTTGGATTTTGTCCACTGCGTCTGACACTTATGCCAGTAGCAGAGACGTGAGAGCGGTACAGGTGCTGCCATTTTAATAACAGTGAACTACGCGGTAATTTGGTCACAAGTGAAGAAACCACTTACAAAACTAACCATGGATTTGCTACTATTTTGGTTACATTCTCAACAAGTTTTCTTCTCTGCCATTTTTTCACTCACTCAATCCTT
>NW_008825100.1:2319570-2324768 GCF_000699105.1 Pygoscelis adeliae
AGGGTACGTAGGTAGACACATAGCATCTGAGGTCAACCTGGCCTTGAAGTTTAGCCCTTCATCTATCTCCTGAGTTTTCCAGGTCCCCCAAGCAATGTAACTACGGATCTCCAGGTTAAACATCTGTCAAGAAGTGAGGTAAGACAACAGTAACTCAACAGGAACAGAAATTAGCGTATTAGGACCACAAACGTATTTGTAAAATGAACATGCTGTCATGTAATCCCTACAGAACTGGAAAGATCTTGCTGGTTCTTAGATGTTACAGCTCTCCCTTGGCTCTCTGTATATATGTAATCCTGGTCGTAATTACATGCATATGTTAGATATTATTTATAATTCAATGACAAGAGATAGATTTCATTTTTGTTTGGTCACTGCTGCTCTGTATGTTTGTGCTGCATAAAGCACAGATGTACTTTGCCAATCAAAATCTGGTATCTGAGATCCCTATGGTCAAAAACACTTCAATTATTTTTTTTAATCCTTCAAAAGCTTTTTCTTTATCCAACAAGGTTCAGTTTCTCACACCAAAAATGAGGTTTCTCCCTTTCCCCTGCAGCACTAGGGTGACAGCACTGAACGAGAAGTGCAGGGAAGTCTCAGGATTTGGTTTAGAAGCAGCATAAAATGTTTATTTGTGAGCAGCACATCAGGAAAGTGACTCTGTATCCACTCAGTAGTTGGGCCATCTGCCTCATTACTGAGTGAGGGACCAAACCAGAAGTACTTTGGACATAGATCAGAACATCTCGTCTGCAAGAAACTGACTACAAGCAATCACTTTAGTCTCAAATTATAGATATTAATAGCAGGGGAAAAAAAAAAAAAAAAGGCTGTATTGCCACAAGGCCAGTAGACAACTGCGAACTTTATATGTCCAAAAAGAGAGCTAAGGCACCAGGCCACAGAAACGTCTTCAGGTATCAGAGAGTTGGGAGGAAGAAGAGACGCTTGCCTGTAGATTTATGAAACCCAAAGGAGTTGAGAGTGTACCACATCAGCAGACATCGGATGCTCAAACTGTCCTACTTTCTCTAACAGACGGCTTGGGGACAGCCCAGTCTCCTGAAACACTCATTTTGAAAGTCCCTCTGGTCTAATAACAATGCAGGTATGCATTGGTTTGTATCATTAATGCTGTTCATAGCGCAACCAGCCTATAAAACCAGAACCAACCTGCTGAAGAGATACTTGAGACAAAAAATATGTCAATGAATTACAGCTGGATTTGCTTTCTTCCCCTCTTGTTACTGAGCAACCTATTGACACTGCCTCTACTTTTAGTTTTACTCATTGTAAGTTCATGATGCAGAAATCAAAAATACTGGGAGATTTATTATTTAATTTGTTCCTGAAGGAAAGACAGCAAACAAGGTATGTCCATAGGTAGATTGCTGGGTAAATGACAAGCAGAGTGCATATAACTCTGGGAAATCCAGCCATGCTAGCCAAAATGATTTAACTTGATCTTAGTCAATAAATATTGCATCAAAATTTAGAACAAGAAATAGAAAGTTTGTACATGAGATTTATGTTTCAGTCTATGATTCACATTATAAATGGTTTGATTAAATATTTATCCTAATATCCACTTGGGTTAAGAATTACACCAATCTGTCTGTACATATCTATGCAGACGCTCTTAGGAAACCTTATTAACGCACCAGAAATGCATTATCAACCTTCTAGTTTTATTCTAAAACCATATTTTTTTCTTTCTTGCTAAAAAAACCTGCCAATATAATTTATTCCTTGCCACCAGTGGGCTATTGATCTTCACAGCTGCTGCTCATGGGCTAAATCAAGAGAGGTTTCCATAAAAAGAGAATGCGACTTCTCAGACTTCTCAAATACCTTCAGAAGCAGCAGATCAGTAGAGTGAACATTAAAGGAGTACTTTTAGAAGGCTGTAGGTAAGCTCTGCTGATTCACCGTGCTCTTTGATACATTTCAAGATTTAGATTAAATTCTTCAAAAAGCTAAACTTCATCCCTCTGATAGTTCAGTTAACAACATATTCTTTCTAGAATATTTCTTCTGCTAGAGGGAATGATTATGATAGCTTGGCTTTTTTGAGACTGAAATCAGTCCAAAAGTACATGTTATTTTCCTGAGAAGACAGAGAGATCAACAACATTTACATGAAAACAGGCCTGAATATTTAAAAATGCAGGTGATGTTGAGGGACATTTAAGAAGACTTGCTCTTAAAATTGTTTATGGTTCAGACTCTGAAAATGAGCTCAAGTTATGGATTCCACTGTCATTAGTCATATCATAAAAACAGAAGCCACAAGTCACGATTGAATGGGTTGATTATTGGTAGCTGACAACCACTTGTAAGTGGAGCTGAACTTGAGGAACTTTGTTGTCAGCTCTAGCACTGTTTGATTCACTGAGGTATGTGGTCCTCACCTTTATTTTTCTCCTTCTGAATGAATTTAGAAGGTTATCTACCTCTGTTAAGTATTGTAAAGTTGAGAGACAAAAGGCATTATATGTATTCCCATTGTGTTGCTGTTTATTAATTAATGTAGTAAAAAGGCACAATTGTACATTTTTTTGTTTAGGAACACAATGGGCACCCTGCGAAAGAGCTTCAAACTTCCCCTCTGCTGATTTGATAGAGGAAATACCATAACATTAAATACAAAAAGGGCAAGCACATGATGCTTCTGTTGGTCTGTCTTTGCCAGAATCTATCAGTAGACCTGCATAGATGGTCAAAAGTTCTATGTAGTAAAAAATATTCAACATCTCATATCTGCTTTTACTACAACTTCTGTCAAGGTTCTTTCAGCCAGCCAGCTAAGAGTATCTGCTAACAGTGATTTAAATTCACAAGCTAAACCCTTCTTTCAGCTCAGGAATGGGATGCAAAATGAATGAGACTTGCAAAATGAATGAGACTTGCCTTGCTTTTTTCCCCCATTATTTCTTAGCAATGGGCAGAGGACTCTAATTCTCCAGATCACCGGATCAAGTATCAGTATTACCGAGATAATTTAACTGGAGAAAATATATCAGTACAGATGCTATGGGCTCTCCTCAGTGTTAAACAAAAAAAAACCCCAAAAAAACCAAGATAGGTTTCCAGTCTCAGTCATGTCACAGCCCTCCTGTGTGACCTTAAGCAAGGCACCTTACTTCAGCATGCTTTTTCTTTTCATCAGTAAGACATATATAATAAATATGCCTGAGTCAAAAAGTGTTTTGAAACTCATCCTGAGAATTCTTTAGGTCTAAAAGTATGAAGTCCAGAAATTGGTGTCAATCAATTGCCTTATCAACCCCTTTAATTTTACTACTTAGGTATCCGCAGAAATTCACCTATGTTTTGAAGCAAGAGGAGACTGTCACAAGCACAGGAATTCAGACCCACCACTTGAGACAAGTTGCAGAAATTTCCTAGCAGTTCTTGAGAAATGAAGCTACATGCTGTGGTCACATTAGATCATTTACTTCAGAAAGATACTTAATCTTTATTGAAATATTCCAGGTAATTAAGAACTTCCCACATCAGCTGGTAAGCTACTGCAGATGCTATAACCCTAATTGCTAAAGTGTTACCCATCCTTCCTGTTCCAATTTATCTGACTTCAGCTTCCAGATAGAGGATCTCAATATGCCTGTTCCTACTAATTAAAGAACTCTTTAATACAGTATACTTTCCTTTAAGTATTCATGGGTCATTTCTGAGCCTTGTTTTCACAAAAGGTCTTAAAAGTCACTACAGCAGTGGTCTCAAGGGTTGTGCTGTCTAGAAGCCCTTGAAGCTCCTTCTTGCACATTCATACTTGCAAAGCCATGGTTGCTTTTGTCTGGCAAGCCAGAGTAACACATACTGGCACAATCCCATTGCATTAATGACAGGGCACAAATTGCCCTAACCTGCTTTCAGGTACTGGATGGCACCCAGTCCTTGATGTCCTTGTCCAAGCAAACCTTTCTGCCAGCAAACCCAGGTGATACGGCTCTAACCTCTGTTCCCAAAGACAGAGAGGCTGTTAAGGGAGAAGTCCGGGTGGCTCTCCAGCCTGCTTAGGGTTATCTGTTAAGATCCATTGTTCAGAAGAAGACAATCTGGCTATACAGCCCAGATGCCCTTTTTTCCTACTTCTCTGGTTCTGTGTTTTATCAAGCAAAGAAACTATAAAAATAATGGAAGATTACTTTACAGAAAATATACTCAGATACTTCTCTCTCTCGATTCATCATGTCAGACCCTCTCCCAAATTTGGCTGCTCCTGAAAGTTGGCAAAACCATAATTATGCAGCTGTATGCTCAATAGCTCAGTGCATCAGCATTCGCAATGCATAGTTTCTTTACTCTGCATTGATTAAAAGGAAGGCTGAGTGGAGAATGGCACTACAGAGAAAATGCTGTCCCCAAATTCCTTCTCCTCAGGCAAGGTGTGGTGGTCAGATACAAATAGGAGAACCCTGCCTGTTGTCAGCTGTGGACAGGACAGCCAGGATACTAAACTCGTATCCAGGTGAGCACTGTCACCCCCGTATGTGCATCATACCAGCTGTCTTCCTTTTCAGCTTGATTTGATCAACTCATCAAGTGCTGCCACATCAGCGTTTCCCCCTCAGCAAGGAACAGACACGACAAATTGTCCCAAAGAACTAGGATTGTGTAGGATTTACCACTGTTTTCCCTTGACTGCCTTTCCTTACTGTGAATCATGCAAGTGCCTGTGCAGGGTACTAAGGTTTCTCCATTGCTATGGGAACACAGTACTCTGCAGCTACTGAAATATTCGGCCCACCTCCATACAATACCAGGATTCGCAGATGCCAGCCAAATACCTGAGCAAAGAAAGGTTTTCAAAGCCAATGTGGTATTAGCATTTAATAAGGAGAAAGGAAGGTTATTCTCTCTGAACAGCTTGAGACTACTCCAAGCGATGGAATTGCTGCCTACCCGCTGCACTCAACAACTCCACCTCCCCCTCACCAGAGATGTTCATAAAAAGGCAAAGCCCTGGCAGTAGGAAAAGACAAAAAGAAACACCTACCTCCAGAATAACACAAACATTGGTCATCCAAATGTGGCTGAATATTTGTGGTCAGTACCCAGCTATCTGGCACTCAACATTCGGATCATCTCTGCCCTGAAATTACTCTCCCGCAGACCTCCAGCATAGGCACACAGACAGCATCCAGACGTCTGGTTTCTACCTCAGGGTT
>NW_008825100.1:2324784-2336782 GCF_000699105.1 Pygoscelis adeliae
AAAGAGCTGAATATTTCCTCTTTTCTTTTACCCACAAACTCAAATATCAGAAGAAAAATAAGAGTTTATTTCCCATCACTGGCTGGCACAACTTTTATGTAATCTGGAACAATAAACAAGGACACTTGCATGGGATTTGGCTTTTGTTAGGCAAGGATATTACTGGGATTCAATGGGTTTACTTCTGGTTTATTGGGCTATTCCACTTTAATAAGCCAGTTCTTACACAAGTGGTAAGATGAGGCATAAAAACTAAGTTGCAACAGAACTAACTTCAACAGGAGGGGAATTAATTATTTCTCTTTGAACAAAACAAAACAAAAGACAAAAAAGTCTTCCAAGCATATTTCCAGGATCACCCTGAATCTATCAAATTACCAATCAGTCAGAAAACATTGAGGGGGAAGGCAGATGATCAACTGGATGACAATTAAAAGCACTGTAAAGCTGCTCTCACTGAAACTTTTGTGCCTGCTTTTGCTGTGTTGCCAGCGGTGGTAGGAGCTGTAGGGATTTAGGGAGTACAGGAGGACCAACCATAACTGCAGCCTTTGCCAAGCAACACCAGCCACGCTCTCTGAAGACCGAGCTCCTGGGCCCAGGGTCTAGTAGCATAGGAAGGGGAGGACCACTCCATGATGACTGGCCACAGCGCAGGATTTGCTTCTCACTTAAGTAATAACTACCCATGGTTCCCACAGTCTCCCACTTTCTGTACAGGCTGACTGAAACGAGAGTCATGTCTGTGCACCGTTCGAGCCGTGCAGTACACATACCTAATGCTTGGTAGTTCACAGGACCCTCCATCTTCTCATTTTGTCTATCATTAAAAGTATTTACAGGATGTTTGGAAGCCACAGGAAACTAAGTTACTCCGAGGCATCTGATCCAGCCCACTAGACACTGGCCATGATTTGAAAGGCTCTGTCTGGACCTTTGAAGAACTTCACGATGTTCTCACAAACGATGACCAAGTTCAAGCTTCCTGTTTCCTGGAAAACTCACATAAAAGTTCAAAGACCAGCTACTAACCCAATCTAACTTGACCTGATATTCTGGGACAATCTGGATTAGACAAGAACATGGAGTTCAATCTCTTTTAGTGGTGGAGTAATAGATTATCTCCTCCTGTATTTACAGGAAAACAAACCTTATCTACCCTCAGTCTTCATTCTTCTAGATAAATAAACAAGTCACATCTTTAGTATCTTTTCAATGAGATCCCCATATATATCTTTTCCAGGTTTCTGTCATCCTAGTAGCCCTTCTTGGCACCTTTCTTGAATAGAGATGTCCAGGCTTCTGTACGTATTTCGTTAATAGCATCTTATATTGAGGTTGGAAGTATTGTGTATTTGTAGTAGTCAGTTATTCATTAAATCATAGTAAATCCTTAAGTTGTGGTAATGCTGTCACGTGTTTCAGCTCTTCTTCAGATTGCCTAATGCACCACTGGAAGACAGTCAGCTCTGGACACGATGAGCACAGTACATAAATGTTGGATAGGATAGGATATGATAGGACAGGACAGAAGGAAACACGAGTTACTGGCCATGCTGTTACAGATCACAATAATATCAAAGACTAAAAGTTCAAACAGCAAAAAGCAAATATAATACAAGTCACAATAATATAGATCTTTATAATGAACACGTAGATCGTTTCAGTTTATGCCATGCACAAGTACATGAAATGATAGTGATTTATGTTTTTTAAACAAAAGAAATAAGTATTTCAATTAGGCTCGTGGGGGAGGGAGTACAGCGCTTTATATTCAAAGCTTCATTTTAACCAGGGAAAATTACTGACTGCTGCATGAGGCAGCATTCAGCTTCTTTCCTTTCCTTGAGCAGGGCACCCGGCTTGCCTCAGGAATCCAAACCCAGCAGGATGCCTTTCTGACATCTACCTTCTGACTAGCCGTGGGTGTATCTACTGACATTAAGCAGCAAGAGATCTTCTCAAGGGAGCAAAGCCCTACATGAAAAGGTTTTACTGCAAAAGGAGGAAAAGTCTTTAAAGGGAAAACTACCCAGCACACTGCTCCAGAAGCCAAGTTGAACTTTCATTTTAGATATCAGCATTCTGTAAGAACAGAGTGCTCATCTACTTCCTACAGTAAATTATTCTTCCTCAGCTGTATTTCTGTACACTTTAAATTTTTGATACAAACTTCTACAGAAAAAGAAATCCCAGCAATTATAATCTTAGCAATTATGTAGGCCCTTTTTGCTAGACACCAGAAGTTGAATTGTTACCAGTAACAAAAGCACTGTGCCCTGAAAGAAGTAGGACAATGAATTCCCACCAAGTAAGGATGATGAACCCCCCTCCAGGTAATGAAAAACTGAAAACATTGTCAGGCAGCATCTATGGGGAAGGAAAAAAATCCATAAAGCAGCAAAACCCAAAGGTCTTAAAGCCTAGCTAAGAAGTTGGCCTGCAACTTACACCAGGAAAAAATCTTTAGCAGAGAATTAATGCTGTGCCAACATTGAAAAAGTACAAGCAGACAGTTAGGACAACTATAAACTATAGAGGTTGACATCAACCTCAGGCAGATGAATGTAAAAGTTAATACAAAATGCAATTGATAAAGATGAATATGACCAATACCTCAGAGCATACTTCAATTGCTGAAATATCTTGTCAAACAAACCTGACTTCATTCCTTAATGAGGTTGCAAGTTTGGTTGCTGAAATCTGGTTGTATTGATATACTGCACTTATCTTTTTACAAAATGTTTGATTTAGTGTGATACAACACTTGTATTAAAAATTAGCATAATAGAGTACCAATAAAGTCTGCATTAAATGAATTCAGACCTGGCTAACTGACAGATCTCAAAAATATTTATCAGTGGGGAATCACACATGAGGGATGGGTATTTGCAGAGGTTTCTTCGGGAATTATTATTATGCTTAAAGCCACTGAACATTTTCATCACTGTTCAGGAGGCAAAAGTAACTTTGCTGCTAATATAATGCCTGACTGATACAGAGCGTGGTAAAGCAGCAAGCGGCGATGAGGGCAGGACAGTCTAATACAGCAGCAATCTGGGTTGCTTGGGAATTTTTACAACGCAAGGTGAAAAATGATACAAGAAACAACCTGCGCAGGAAAGTGGGACTTGTCTCTGGAAGGCAGCAGCTCTGAAGGAATTTAGGTTAATGAGCTACAGCAGCTGAACCCAAGTCCTTTATTCAGTGATGTTGCAAAAGAGATCTTCAAACAGAGGACTGCAAAAGGAGAAGAACTGGAAGAAGAGCTGGAAAACTACTGCAGATTATAGTCGGTATTGCTACAGTGAGATTGAAATTTTGGAAGTGATGCAGAAAACTGCCATCAAAAAAAATAATCAAGGTACAGGAAAAAAAAAATCTTAAAATGAGACTTAGTTTAGCTTAAAAAGCTTAGTTTACATAGTCTACCAGCAATAAAACATCTGACTGCACTATAGGGTCTAACTACTGCCACTTATAAAAAAATTTCAGGTGGGAAAGACTACAGAAAGAACATGACTGGCCATAGGATTGACTATAGGAAGACCTACATCAATTCTCCAGTTCTCACTATCTTTGTATCAAATGGGATTTTTTTCCAGGGAAAAAAAAAATAGCCAAGTGAATTGACCTGCTAAGGCTCAGATCTTTAATGATCTGAGTAAAATATATTCCTTTAAAAAGTTGTGCAATCAGCGTGTAAGTCAATAGATGCATCCTGACCCACAGTCTCCCACTTAATCCAGCACACAGCAGCAAAGCTTAATGGTGTGATCCTCTATTTGCCACACAACAGAGTGCTCAATGACTTACTGGGAACTTTGTGCACTTGCTGCAATTCAGGTCTGGGCCCCTTACCTGGGCAGCACCCTGCTGCCCTTCAGTTGGTGTAGTCTCTATGAATTTGAACCATTCAATTTGAAAGACAAAAAGAGGGAAAGGAGTAAAGATTTTGCAGACAGGAATACTCATAGTGAAAGGCTAAAAAAGAGGAAAGGAAAATGCTTTCAAATTAATAATATTTTCCATCTAGATAAAGTGTTCATGGTCTTTGGATAGGTGGAATTAGTATATCCTCTTAACAAATAGGACAAGTGTGTCACCGAGGAGTTAGGACACGCTATTCCCTGACCACCCTGTCAGGTGCCTTAACTACCTGTCACAACTAAAATGGGTTATAAGACCTAGAAATAAATCCGTATTTGTGGATACCAGGCCATGGCGTCTCAGACAGACCATGGAGACAGTTCATGGGTCTGTTCTATATTATCTTCAATTAATTTCATGTGTAGCTTAATAGCATTTTTGTGCAGCTCTTGCATAATAATAACAGAGGGCAACCCAGTTGCGTGCTCAGTACCATTCAAACATAATGTCTCAGGTGTCACTAAGTCTGCAGTCCAACCCCAAGACATGCAATCGGGTTTTCTCTGAGCCCCGTCTCAGGGAGGGCAGCACCTCACCCGCAGCCGCTGGCCCCCCGTCGCACCTCCAGCCCCACAGCCCACCACAACCACCACCGGACAGCAAGGCTGTAAAAACCAGACCTCCTGGCTGCTATCCTGAGCTTCTCACAACTGGCCCAAAGTGACATTGTGTATATATACATAGCTGAAAAATCTGCACACATTTAAGCTGCTAAGTACTATATATGTTGTTACACCAAATATTCACTGACCTCTTGCTGAATGCATTTTAATTGAAGTAATTATTCACTCAGCTCCAGCTGCTAGAACTCCAACCTGATATGTCTGAAAGCAAATGGCTTTTCAGATTGGTTGCTTGGAAGGCTGGAAAGTATCTGCAGATTGATGTGCAGCTGGGAAGGCAGTCTTCCCAGGCCCGTCTGTTTTTCACGTCTTCTCTAATCAATTTATCAATAGGTTTTTAATGCTCTTATCAATGAGTTCCTATTAGGTTAACAGCCTGAAGTATGGATGAAAAGCATAGTCAGGGAGAGGCTTATGGTTTGTTGATTTCCAGTGGGTATTTCCAAACTTTTTAACATTCTCTTGTTTTCATCAAAGTGTAAATTGAGTTTGAACTTTCAAGGTAGCAAGTGTGCTTCTTGAGTTTTCTTCTGAGGATTTTCTCTCATTAATTAATCAATATGTTAAAAGCTTGGGTTTACCAAAGCAATGGGCAAAGCTTCCACTGATTAAACTTGGAAAGATTTCACCCTAACCTTAACACTGGCTTAGTGTTTGTGCTTCCCTAGAAATAATATGATGTTACAAAAGAGCATTTTTTGGCCCTTTCAACCGCTGAAAGGGCCTTATGCTAATGCTAGATCAAGCTTCCTGTAGGATGAAATAAGTTGTAAGTATCCAAGTTCAGTAACACTGCCCTTCTCATTTGGCTGAATAAGACAGTCTCCAGGAACATCCCCATTAGTGAGAATATCTCACTCGTAGTATTGAAAAGTGAGTCTGGATGACACAAAGGCAAAATGTCATTTCTCTAGATAACGCATAATGTTATTGCCATGAGTAGGACAGACAGCAAACTTTTAAATCCTTTTAAAGATTATCCAAGAGGGTAAAAAAAAATTACTCAGGCAGTTGAAGCAAGTCAAGGTCAGAATCAGGAAAAAAAAACCCAACCAACAATCAGATTTACTGCTTTCCAGCCTCATGCTCTAATTAAATACAATTAACACTAGCAATAACAGTGCCCATTTCTTATGGGTTTCTGTCTTGTGGAGGGGTTCCCTGGGGTGTAAGACACATTTCGATCCAAAGCCTTCTCTACAGCTCAGGCTTGCAGAACCGCCCTTTACAATAGGGCTTCTCTGCAGTCTAATAATGATGTAACTCGATTCATACTCAGCCTTTTCCCACTGGGCTCAAAAATTATTATCCAGAGAACTGGCAGTATCTCTCAACCACCACAATGGCATTGGTCTTTCAGAACTGGGATAAGAAACAAACTGGATTTATTCAGTTGCTTATCAATAAATTTTGCAAAGCCTTTTCTACATCTTCTCCTGCTCTGTATAGAGATCATAGAATCATAAAATCGTTTAGGTTGGAAAAGACCTTTAAGATCATTGAGTCCAACCATTATCCTAGCACTGCCAAGTCCACCACTAAACCATATCCCTAAGCGCCACATCTACATGTCTTTTAAATACCTCCAAGGACGGTGACTCAACCACTTCCCTGGGCAGCCTGTTCCAGCGCTTGACAACCCTTTCAGTGAAGAAAGTTTTCCTAATATCCAATCCTGAAAATCTTCAACTCAACTTCCAGATCTAGAATCATTCTGAGGAGTCATACACCTACCAATCTCTCTTGATTTTGGAGTACAGCATTTTTTGAGAATATTTATTTTTTTTAAAAAAGATCAGTTTTTTTCGTGTTCACTAATTTTGTAATTATATTCTCTATAGTATTATTTTAATATTCACAAACCTATAGTCAGATTAACGAGAAACTTTTTACATCAATTTAATGTATGGTTATGGTGATTTTTTATTTTTTTGTCAGTCTTGTTTTGGAAGGGACAAAGTCATTGGAAAACTGGATAACTGGAATTATTTTGGATTTGGGTTGAATTACACTTGGATTTTTTTCCAAGGAAAGAAGTTGTTCTTCAGCAACAGAGGGTTAATGGAAATTATACTTTCAGATTAAGTTTGGCTACTTTTTATTGAAAATTATTGAAAGAAACATTTAGGTTTTGGTTGAAATGTCTTTTCTGCCTGAACAAAAACCCTATTGTCTTTAGATTTTTAAACTTTTTTTTTTTCATTTCAAACTTATCTAAATATTTTCCTGATTTTACTTGGCAACCCAAACTGATTTTTCATACAAGTCAAATTCAATGTAGCTGTTACCACCATTCTGTTTTGTTAGCATCTCCACCTCTTTGTGCTGATTCAAAAGCCTGATAACTGTTCAAGACAAACCATTATCTGGTTCATAGTAATTCTTTTGCCATGTGCCTGATTTATTTCAGTTAAATGAAGAAGTATCTTTAAGTTGGTTTTTTTCTGCCGAACACATTGGTTTTGAGCACTGATGCAGTGGTGTTGTGTTTTGTAATCCACTAGAGAGGGGCTATTTTCCATACATTGCCTATTTTCCCACTCTGTATTTAGTACTGTTATGTCTTTTCAGTTTTTTTTCTGAAGCTTTGATTTACATTTTCTTATTCAATTTTAATGCAGTGGGAGCATAGCACTTGATGCAGTTGTAATGCATTGATTAGTTCTGATACATGAGACAAGGCTATATGTATATTGTGTTAGAACATAGTATGTTGTATTGCTACAGCAAGTCCCAGTTATGTCTAGGAAACATTTACTAATGAGCTTTTGCCTGATTTACTGTTGAAGGTACGCTGATCTTGAGTGTGTGCATAGTAGCTGCTCCTTCCTGAAGAACACTCCTCTTGAAAGGATGCCGATAGCCTCCATTGACCTGCTTGATAACACTGGTGAGTCTGAATATTTACTTTCTGTATTAGTTATGCATACTCTGAGCATAATGGTCTCAAGCTCTTTACCACTCATTTTCTTCTGCTCTGTGACACAAGTAGTTCAAGATCGCACACAGACTCTGCCTTTAGAACCAACTCTTTAATTCAGCACAGATAGCAACTGGTAAAATCACATAAAGGACTCCCAAGTCCTGTTGAGATTCATCATTGCAACTCTTCTTTGCTGGGCTGCACTGATACCTTTGTCAAAGGAAATGTACACATTATTTTCAGATCTTACCGAATGAAACGTCAATTCAAAACTTTCAGCTTTAATCCTGTCCCATGAGACAGTTCAGTGTCATATCTGTGTGCCCCAGATGTTTCAGGAAAGCAGTTGAGTAAATCAATAGGTCATCAAAGCAAGCTAGCAAAATAGAAGAAGTATTATTCTTACTGTGTTGTAAAAATCAGTCCAGTGTGGTGGAACGTTTTTCAGATCAGAAGATGTGCTCCATTTTTTATAGTCTTTTACAGCAGTAGCCAGATTAAGTTCTAGTTGGGCTTTGGCCCTTCTAATTTTCTCCCTGCATAACTTCACAACATCCTTCTAGTCATCCTGAGTTGCCTGCCCCTTCTTCAGAGGCCATAAACTCCCCTTTTTTCCCTGAGTTCCAGCCAAAGCTTTCTGTTCAGCCAGGCCGGTCTTCCCCGCTGGCTCGTCTTTTGACACATGGGGACGGCCTGCTCCTGCACCTTTAAGACTTCCTTCCTGAAGAATGTCCAGCCTTCCTGGACTCCTTTGCCCTTCAGGACTGCCTCCCAAGGGACTCTGTCAAACCAGTCTCCTAAACAGGCCAAAGTCTGTCACAGTTTGCACATCCCAGGTATTTCTAAACATGCCAGAGGTTTATCTGAGCTAATTATGCTTTGTGAATAGCTAACTAGGACTATATAAACAACTGAAAACTTAGGCTTTAAGATGATTTTTGTCTAGCAATTTATATCAGATCCATCACTAGGGATGATGGTGTTAAAATTCTTGACAGTGTTTGGTAGTTTAGTAACAACAGAAGAATTAAAAGATCTGTTTAGTTATTCAGTCAGGATTCCTAGCGTTGTTTACAACACAAAGGGACTTATGTATACATTAATTACATTCAATTTTAAAAATTTAAATCCATGGCATTGCAGGAAAGATTTATAATGCAAATGACCAAGGCAAAAAGAATGTTCGGAGAAGGCAGAAAATTAATTACAAAGACTTACGCAGTTAATAATGGCTTTGCACATAATACTATTGTGTTTCTTTTTCATAAGTTAAAGCTGGAAGCTGATTGTAATTATTAGGGAGGCCTCAGCTCTGCTGATTTTGTTAGACCTCTGGCAATTGCACTTTTACAGGTTAATGAAAGGAGCAAATTACTCAGTTTCACATTATAAACAAAAATCTGACACTTTTTAATGCACAGTGAACTCTTCTAGCAGACCCTTTGTCATGAAGCAATCTCCCCTACTTAAGAAAACACCCCAAAATCACTCTATGTGCATAGAGTACATTTTGACCCCCTCTTGGTTAAGCAATTGCTTTTTGTTAGTCTCTGGAAGGGTCTGTTAAGACAGTGACTCCCACATTGTCCCTGTAGTCACCAGGAATAATTCTACAAATTATTTCCCCTTTGGAGTCAGACTAGTAATGGCCCAAGCAGGAAAAAAGAGACTTGAAGCAAGCTGTAGGAGGGGCAGAATATAAAAGTTCGTTTAAAACATAACTAATGTCACTTGGATGCTGCAAATTGCAGGAGATGATACAAAAGAGGAGAGAGATATGAGAGAGTTTATGCATCAGTAGTGTAAACAACAGTCAGAAAGTCATCATCAAAATAAAGCACTTCCTGCTTTATGATCCTTTCCAGTCCAGCCTTTCTCCATTCAGAAGACAGGGCCTCTTGCTAGAAGGTGCAAGGCTGCAAATCCCCTCAGAGGACCTTTGAGCTAAACACAATGCCTAAGAGCCTGCCTGAAGCAGACACCCAATGCTGACCACAGCTACCCTGTCCTCAAGCTGAGCCATGGCCTCCCCACCACCCACCATCTCAAGGATGGCTCATCCTTGAGCATCACACAAGGGTACCCCACCAGTCCACTTACTGTGGGTTGCCCACCTACCACCTTTGCTTTCACTTCATGTGCTTGAGAAACTGCAGCGTATACAGGTCCCACCTCTCCCGTCGCAGTCTGCCTCCCTGCCTCATGCTCTGCAGCTACTAGCCCCCAAAAAATCCAACAGTTCCCCCCTCACCCAAACACTGGTACAGAGAGTTCATGTTCCCCATTTATACTGACCTCTCCAAAAGGCTCATTTCTTTGCCAAGATCAGGATATACATTTCATGTACTCGTGTAAATTTTCTATAGGGCTGCTCTGTCCCCTTGAGTTAGGTTGGGCAACTTATCTAGGTACTGACTCAGGTGCTTATTTTGTTTTTCCATTTTCTAGGCTGTGAAATCCCTGAGGAAGGGATTATTGTGATATTCTCATACAGTGTTGTGAAAATTACAAGTGCTTAACAAATACATAGCAACATCCACATACATCAGACAACGCAAACAGAAGAACCAAGATGGAAATGTTGCTTCTAACAAGCAAATGAGAAATAGTAGAGCAGAGCATTGCATTTCTCATGCTCTATCCCCCTGTGTATCTCCAAGCTTACTTTGGCAGAGAAGCACTACTTTTTAGGGGTTCTTTGCTGGCACTAGCATGTTTTAAATTAATATAAAATGAATGAAAAATATTCCACATTGAAATAGTATGTGGCACTGTACTGAGATGTCAAATTTTAAGAGACGTCTTGTCAACAGTATTGGACGTAAATCTAAAGGTATCTCATTTGAAAGACAGTACGGTATTTCCACAGGGCAAGAATTAACACATACATAAATCTATTCTAAACATTCAGTTCACCCCTTTGATTTCAAGAGTCCAAATTTCCCAAAACAAAGAAATTCTGCAAGATCTGTTTCATGTACACCAGTAGAAGCAACACATCTGTTAATGCCAAGAGGTTCAGTTAAGCACATTCAGAACAGATTTGCTGCACAATGTTAGTGGCGCTGAACCTGAAAGCAATCGTTAGAGAAGGAATTTATTCTTGTGCTAACCCCAAGCAAGAGTCACCATTCAGCCAATTTAATATCAACAGCAGTAATCTCAACAATATGATATTTAACCACAATCCTAAAATGGCTCAGTCTGGAAGCAACACAATATCAGCGTTTGAAAGAATGCGTCCCCAGCAACATCTGAAGAGGGAGGAAAGATTCAAGGCCACAGTGGCTTTTTCATGGGGTTGCGTACACAGCTTTTGCTTGAACTTCTTCTTAATTGAGGTTGCAAAAGAGTACGCTGAGGAATGAACCCAAATACCATTTCAGTCGGCAGCAAAGCCTTCAGAGGACAGTAATGAAGGACAAGTTCTTTGCACTGGGAGCATCTGGATACAGTGCTACACCACAACCTGTGTATATGCCAAGGGACGCTCAGGTTTCCATCAGCCCTTTACAGCTTTTACAGTGGTGAACCCCTAAATGCATCATCAAAGGAGATCACAAGGCCCACAGATTAACCCTTTTTTCCTCCTTTAATTCCTCCATTTACTCCACTCCCCTCTTCTCCAGAAAATTCCCCCTCCCCAGAGACAAATTCCCTTCCACTCCTGCTCCCCTCAAAGTGTCCAACAACAGAGGATATTTTCTTTTTGCTGTTGTGGCCCCCTAAGCAACCCCGGCTCAGGGGAGCCCAGACTGTGGTCCCTGAGCCAGATGCAGTTTTTCATGACAAATCATTTGGCCTTGAAACCTTTCTTGTGGCTTTTGGGAGGAAGGATGTCAGTTCAAAAAAGTTCAAATTGTTCGAACTCTGACCCAAACTGACAATGCCTTTATGAGACTTTCCTTATGAATCCTAACCTGGTCGCAATGTATTCGTTGTGTGTCTTATCAGGGTAGACGATTAGATCTTTCTGCGTACACGCACACATTAGGTGAAATCCTGTTTCCACTAAGATTAAGTTAGTTTTACAATGAATTTCAACGGCAGAAGACTGCAATCATTAAGGAAAAGAAGCCATACAAGCTGATAGAAACCTCCATTTCTCAATAGCTGCTGCAAACAAAGCATGCTATGAAACTGTTCCACGAAACAGATTGATAATTATATGACAAATGTAACACCCTGAAATAAAATAGCACCACTGCTTTTATAACATTTTTATATGCACTTCCTTCTCAATAAGCAGGGATGAAATAAATAAAAAAGACCCAGAAAAAAACCAAAAGAATATTAAAAGCACAGAAAAAACACCCAGAAATTTGCACTAAAAGGATTATTGGTCTGATCTAGTATTGCAGTCTCCGTGCTCTTACAAGCCCCAAAATTCTCCTCACCATAACATTGAAGAAACGCTGTCTTTCATATCTGGAATTTCCTTGTAGCGTTCTCTCCCTCCTGAAGTTTATTGTACTTTGGGAAAGGATATTCTCAAGATGCCACAGACAAAAGAAATGTAAGA
>NW_008825100.1:2336833-2342052 GCF_000699105.1 Pygoscelis adeliae
TGGCGTGAATGCATCCAGCATACCAGTGGGGTTTTCTCTCTGTGTCAGCATCTATTTCTCCTCCAAGCCTCAGTAAAATAAGAGAATTTCGCTGCTGAAGGAGACACTTATATCAGCTTTTTATCAGTGCTTCTGTACTACCTGTGGATAACTTGAATGGCTTAAAGTATTCCATTAAATTAAATAGGATAGGTAGACACAAGTTCTTACAAAGGATCAGATGAACTTTAAGGCATTAGGAGAGAAAATAATACCTAATCAACGCTTCTGTAGAGGGTCTCTTGTTCCCTTATCATTTGTAAGAAAACAAATGAACTTGTACTGATAGATCATAGACTTACAGCCTCCAGGAGCGCCTAGTTGTGACTGAGCATTCCCATCTGTCAGCACAGTCGCCTTGATTTAGCATTATCTAACCTCTGATTACACAAATTAAATATCCCTACTTCTCATTCAAACAACAAGCAAAGTTGTTATCGGACAACTCATTCTAAGTGAACTGATTCAGGGAAATGCATCACCATGAACAGAGAAGTTACCCGCTTGCTGGATGTTTTCAATAACGTCAGTGTCTTTTTCTTCAATCAACTACCCTTTACCAGCCTCCACCACTCCACTGAAGCAAAAGGGTTACCGTACTGTAACCAACACAGCTCTTAGCTTTCTACTTATTAAGTCCTTCTCTCAAAATTTCCTTTTTCTTTCACTTTCTCATGCACATACACACACATTGTTGAAGTTTACCATAGCTGATCCTGAGTTAAGAAAACAATCTTCATTTTTATCACAGATTATAGTTGAAATGCAGTAAGCAAGCGTGTTCTTCTGATAGATTGTTTGAGTAAAAAATCCCAAAAGGCCCCAACCCCGCCCCCTCCAAACTCATAACTAAACATTAATTTGAACCATCACAAAGGCAGATTTTAACTTTAAGCAATTCTTGTCTTCATTTCTATGCAGTTGCCAGCAAAAGAGGTATATTTGGATACTGAGGAGTGAACAACTTGAAATACATTTGCTTGTAGGACAATTTCAATACCATGAACATCAGAGGGGGGACACTTCAACATAGTAGTGAATAGTTTAGATCAGTTCAGTCGTGACTCATACACTCCACAAACAGAAAATGATGGAATCGATAACTTACCAAAGCAAATCTAAATGGTTATTTACCTGCACACTCGCTATGGCTCATCAGGATTGCATTTGCTTCTGTGTCTGATTATTGCAAACTGGTATCCAGCCTAAAGAAGTCACAGACTGTGACAATGTGTAACATTGCAAAATGAGATATATGAGTACCAGAACCACTAAAGCTGTGACTGCTCAGAATTCACCTAAGTTTTTCTGAGAAATGAGCCTGCTGGGAACTCCACCCTGCTGCAGTGAGGCTGCTTTGGTACCCACGTTAGCTCAGGTATTTCTAACAACCCACTGCAGACAGACCGAGGGATTTGCAGTCATGAGCACCCTTGGAGTAAAAGACACGCACCCTGGGAAGTGTTGGCCCTCTGAGCAGCCCTTGCAGAGCTGAGCCCTACATGTGCCACAAGCTGTCTGGGCAAGAGGATGTCTCCAAAATGTAGGCTGAGCTGGGCTTAGTTTACCTTATGCTGATATAGATAGGATTTTTTTTCCCTCAGAAGGTGCAAAAAGTCTAGGAGTAGATCTAAAATACATGTCTGTATAAAGTCCACTGTACCCGAATGTCCTGTAAGCTCAGCTTTTCCATGTTTCTTCAAGTTCTGGAAAGAATATTGATAGATATATTGGCCAGTTTGGATGGAATTCTACGATCACTTTTGATAGGTGTCTGGGAGGCCTCTATGCGATATATGCATATAAAACACTGGAAAGGAGCCCTGCTGTTAAAACTCTGTAGCTCTTCCATTCACCTATAAGTGGAATGGAAAGAATGAGGACACCGGTTGCAAAATTTGCCTCAGAAGCCCCATCAAGGTTGAGTGATGGGCCCTGGAAGACGCATGTTTCTTTCTTAAACATTTTAAACTCTTATCTTTGCAGAAGGCAAAACCAGACCATTTCTAAAATAGAACTTCTGCTGATCTTGTTGGGGGGCCTGCCTTCTTCAGCACTGGAGGCCCAAAATACCTTGGCTCTGTGCTTTGGATAGAGACAGAAAATGTCAGTGAGCCAAACTGAAATCCTTTCCTACCTTGCCAGGTAAATGTTTCTAATTGAGCCTATTCTGCTGCCGGTGAGGATGTCTTGAATATTTATGTGAGCTCCCTCTTCCAAAGAACCATTTGACATCCATTTGGTGAGATGGAGGGTGCAGAGCCTGGCCCTGTCTCTGAGAGATTAAATTCAGGATTAAGAGCATGATTATAAGAAACTGTAGAGTGCAAATATCAAAGGTCGAAGAACCAAAATATCTTAACTGTGTTAGGGCTGTTAAATCCATTTTAGTCAGAACTTCCCAATTTTCTTGAAGATCCCTGGGCTGGGATGGCACGCATATAGGAGCTTCAAGTCCCAGATTGGCCCTGGCCATTCCAGAACAGAAGTAATAATACTTTTTGTTTCCTTTTTAGTAGACAGGTCTAAAGTAGGAATATTGCCTGTATTACTTAGAGTTGATTCATATTTGCCAATAAACTTCCTGCTCAGATGGCTGGCCAGGTTGTCTTGCCCTCTGAAAAGCCGTGTCTTTAAGAGTGCCTTCAGGGCACCGATCCTTGTTGATGATCTGGAAATTGCGAAGAAATAAACCAGGATCTGGTGCAACGTTTTAGATCTTGTGCAGTCAAAATCATGGTCATGTTGCCACTGATCACTGGATCAGTACGGACTTTATCGGACAGTAGAAAGAGTTCTTAACTAGCATAGAAGATAGCAAGACGGACATAGGAAGACCGTGTGAAGAGACAGTTTTTAGCTGGACACCAGCCCTTGAGTTTGTTTACAGTTGTCTATGCTCCCCATCCCAGAGCAGACGTGTGTCATGGAAACTAAGGAGAGATTAATTCATCATTTGATAATGATACACAAAGAGGATGTGAATTAATATAATCAGACAAGGTTTGTTTGGTAAATACACAATCATCAACCAGCTCCAAATACACTGCTCAGGAGTCTGGCATGCTGAACTACATGCATGCAAGGTGGCATGGATCCCAGCCAACCTTGGCAAGGTCTGGACTGAGGCTGTGTGAACTTGTGAAGTGTTTCACAGGTTTCAGAGGGGACTAAAATTCTTCTTGAGGAGCAGCTGGCTGGTGATGCAGAGTCAGCACAGACACAGTGAGCACAGTATTTCACATGGTAGTACCAATTTTTCTTTGTTTTACTATATACCTAACTGAGCAAGGAGGAACTGGTCCAGAGGGATTCCTGACTTTATATTTTGAATGAATTGAAGCACTTGTACACTGGGAGCAATGAACCGAGAGGAAACTCAGAGCAACCCTGTGATTTACAGCATTGGAAGGAGGCAAAAGGAGGACATGCACAGTAGCAGCCCCTGGATGCAAACATACGTTATCTAAGCTATTCCTTTTCTTAAAATCCCAGCTAGCTCAGCACTCAGAGCTCTGAGTTTTCTCATGATGGGGTCAACCATGACTGTGCCTCCTCTCCTCTCACAGACACAGAAAAGGATGCAAGGGGACAAGCTGGTAATAGCCCAGTGCTCTCCCCTGTGCAGACCAGCCTTGGACGCATGCGGATGGGCTCTGTCATGTCAACATCGGCTCTTAGGGTCAAGACAAACTTCATTTGCATTCATGCAGACACGGAGGTATGGCATTTCCACATCTTATTTCCCATTTACTCTCATGAGCAGCAGCTTTGAAGCTTAACCCATTTCATGCCTTCCCACCCCAACCGTGTCTTCGCGTCCTTTCTGCTCACCAGCACTTGCTCTCAGCTCTTTCATCTGACGCTGTAGGTTTGGCCTGATGATTGCACTGCCAGCTTGTCTCAAGTTTTCTTTTCCCATGGGCAAACTAACTTTAAAATGTTATTTATAATTTTAGGCCACCAAAGACTGTAAAAGAGATATATGGATTTAGAATGAAGCAGTAATAATAAAAAGAATGTCATTGCTCATTTCTTTAAACAAACTACATGAAGCAAATTAGTGTGGTTTTTTTCTCTTGAAACTCTTAACCATCAAAAACAATGATCTCATGCTTCTGAAAACAAAGAGAAGTATTGAGAAATTTATTTTAAAACAACAAAGACAGATATGCTGCAAATAGATTTAAAGGAAGAACAATATAGGTGGAAGGTACTGGATGGCAGAACTTTAAATTATTTCAGTGGGAGTTACAAATGTCCTAAATGGCTCAGAGCCTGGCCCTCATTGAACGCTGGCATGGGGAGCCTGCAATGTTTGCATATGGTGCTTGGTTCTCACCAACATTATCCTGCACCCCCATAAACACTAAGGACACCAAAATAAAAAATAGGTTTGTTTAAGTAAGTGAATACAAGGCAAAACTTTTCCTATTACAAATAAAATGGGTTGAGTAAGATAAAACTGATACGGTTTTATAGCATTATGAAATTTCATAGAATCATAGAATACCAGGTTGGAAGGGACCTCAAGGATCATCTGGTCCAACCTTTCTTGGCAAAAGCATGGTCTAGACAAGATGGCCCAGCACCCTGTCCAGCTGAATCTTAAAAGTGTCCAATGTTGGGGAATCCGTCACTTCCCCGGGGAGATTATTCCAATGGCTGATTGTTCTCATTGTGAAAAATTTTCCTCTTGTGTCCAATCGGAATCTCCCCAAGAGTAACTTGTACCCTCGTCTTTTCCATGTGACTCCTTGTAAAAAGGGAGTCTCCATCTTCTTTGTAGCCACGCTTTAAATACTGGAACATGGTGATAAGGTGTCCCCTAAGCCTTCTTTTCTCCAGGCTGAACAAACCCGGTTCTCTCAGCCTTTCCTCATGTGACAGGCTTCCCAGACCTTTGATCATCTCTGTGGCCCTTCTCTGGATCCTCTCCAGCCTGTCCACATCTTTTTTGCATAGTGGAGACCAAAACCGAACACAGTATTCCAGGTGTGGCCTGACAAGCACTGAGTAGAGTGGGATAATGACTTCTTTATCTCTGCTGGTGATGCCCTTGTTGATGCAACCCAGCATCCTGTTGGCTTTCTTTGCTGCAGCAGCACACTGTTCACTCCTATTGAGCCTGTTGTCCACCAGGACCCCCAGGTCCCTTTCCACAGAGCTGCTCCCCAGCC
>NW_008825100.1:2342195-2366894 GCF_000699105.1 Pygoscelis adeliae
TGGAACTCCATAAGGTTCTTGTTAGCCCCCTCTTTCCAGCCTATCCAGGTCTTCCTGCAGGGTGGCTCTTCTCCCTTCCGAAGTGTCTACTTTCCCACTCAGTTTGGTATCATCAGCAAACCTCATCAGGGTACACTTGATCCCATCATCCAGATCACTTATGAAGCTATTAAACAGCGTTGGGCCCAATATCTATCCCTGGGGGACCCCACTTGTGACAGGTTGCCAGTTTGAAAAGGAACTAGTTACCACCACCCTCTGGGTGCAGCCTGTCAAAATAATTTTCATTATTTTTTTTTTAAATTCAAAAGCAAACAGAAAATTACTTTATCTTCCCCTCCTGGTTTGTTTTCTTTTTTTATGTTGTTGCATTCTCCTTTGATTTCTTTTGGTTTTCTGTTGTTTCTTCGTGAGGTTTGGGTTTTTTTTCCCCTCAATAATCAAACCATAACTGCTGCTTGGAAAAGTTGTAGTTTTTCCCTCCTGTAGATTTCACCCTTTGTGCTCCCAGGTTTGGGGACAGGGCAGAAGTCAAGGTGCCAAAGTACTGAAATGGAAGAGTTGAACTCAAGTGATGGAAATCCCCGCAGAAAGCCTACAAATCTCTCTATAATATATTAATATTGTTACCTACTTCAGCTTCACTTTAGCCAGGTCCGGAGCAGACAGGTCCACTGCATTGGGGTAGCAGTCTGGGGGCAATGCTCTGCTACCCAAAGCTTTCAAGAGCATCTAAACCCAGAGAAGCAGCTTGGATGGCTCCCAGGAACAACAGCAGCTTCTCCAACCACCACCTGCTCCCCACACCCTGGGGACAGCAACAAGTGGACAAAGTCTTGATTTGCACTGTGGATAAGAAAAATAAGGATTGACTGTTTCTTTTGAGATCCTTCTTTTTTTGTTGCCTCTCTAAGCACAGGGCAGTGTGGCTCTGAGTAAGAGGGAAGCACCCTCTGGCAAAAGTCCTGTTTGGCTGGAAGGGAGCGTGCTCCAGGGCCAGGATGAATAACCCACCAGCAGTGGAGGCACTGCTCACAGATAGGGATTCCAACAAAAACTTCAGCCTCAGACTTAAAAGGAAGTAAGATGGACTTAACACTCTTAAAGCAAATAAGCAGGGAGGCTATATTGTGACAGGCATCATGCCGGAGCTTTAGCATCCATCAGTACTTAAAGAATTTCTCTGTTCACAGTTAATACTGAAATTGCACCACAAACAGGCAGTTAACCTTAAAGTATCTCAGGGTCTAGTCCTACCTGCCTTTCACACACACGACTCCCCTGAGAGTTCAGGGCCAGGCAGGTTATGGGATCAGACCCATGCAATCTAAAACTCTTGCAACCAGTCCCTGCTGATGTCCCCCCAAACCACCATTGACAGGTCTGCTCTCGGCAAGAGAAATAGCTCCCTTCCCACCCTCATGGCAAGACAGCTCCCAGTTCAAACGTTCAAGCTCTGGTGCGCTGGCGAAGGCAATGTTTATAGTTCAGTGGTACGGATGAAAACTTACACAATGCTTTAAGCTGTCAAAGCAAAATGTGATCGTTCCAGACTGTGCACTGACATTAGTAAAAATATCAATTAAGGCCAAAAATGCGCTTTTACACTGAGCTGCTTGGATTAGATTGTAGCCAGCTCAAGGATAAGAAACACTGCTTGTTTATCTTAATTACATTTAAAAATCCAGGCCTTTGTATTATCCTCCCCCACAACTGCCATTTCAAGTGACAGTAGGAATTCCCCAGTGGCTTCAAATGGACTTTTTCTGCCAACACATTCCCTCTTCGGTTTTAGATTTTTCTTTCTCCTGTTTTTATAACTTTTAGGCAAATACTACCAACTCATGATTCCCCCAAAAACAAAGAAACAAAGTGGAAAGAATAAAAAGTTCAACGTACAACAAGAAACACGCAGGACAATTTGCAACACAGTGCCAAACAAACACTCATTTGCCTTCATTGGAGGTCAGTGGGGCAAATCAGTGGGAACTATTTGTAATTACAGGTTGATGAGAGACAATTGTGGCAGTTTTATGGCCTTTTAATGATGCGTTTTGCTCTAATTTGGCCTTGGAGATCTTACAAGAAATGGAAAACACCCAGAGCTCTGCAGGTTCCCAGAGTGTCTATTTGAATTTGTTCAAATAGACTAATTTGTTTCCAAACTCCAAAATTTTATCGCAATAAAATCTGTGAAATATTGCTGCATACAGTTAAACTATGATCAGTGCATTGTGTTGGATGAATATCAACAAGTCCCATTTGTGTCTCATCTGGAAGTACATATATTACACATAAGAGAAAATGATGTAGAACTTCAGTTCTGTATTACTATTCATACTGGACTTAACATACTACAAAACAGAGATTGGATTGCTCCTGATTTTACCACAAGCCTCCTGAAACTTTCCTTGAAACTTGGTCATCAATGTAAACTTTAAAAGGACAGATCCTAGAGGTTTAAAGTCCAGAATACATATACAAAAAGCAAGCAAACGTATACTGCTTGCAAATCTCATTTTTAAGGCATTGGTGAACCCAACCCACAATTTTTGAAAGCCTAAGGCTTCCAGCTAATTATGTTTATTAAATGATCTCTATCATGTGCCAGAAAGGAAGGTGAAACCTTGCACACCTAAACAACCTCATGTCTGCTGATATCTTTTTACTGATAGGAAGATGAGAAACAGAGGTTCAATTTAGATATGTTTACAACTATAAGCACAGAACACAAGATATCTTTTAAGTTTTCCATTATTGAACATCTTATTCTGTTACTATTACTGCTTTTATCCTGGTACCAAGAGACTACTGATACTTAACAAGTTTATGCATAACCAAACTTATTGCCTGAAGCCCACTTGCAACACTTCTCTGGGAATAAACTTGACCAGTGCAGAGTCCAAACTGCAAAACTAAGATTTAGATTTCGAATTCCTTTAAAATTCAGTTTTTCTTTTGCTCTCTGCCACATATATTATACATGTTTCAAAACATGCACCTCTATGTTTCCCAAATTTCAGGTCAAGGATTTTTGTTCATGTTTCCTCCTACGCATCACTGACCAAAGAACTGTTTTTACTCTCTCGTTTCTGAGAGATTAGGTTTTTGGCCTGTTCAGGATTTTTTATGATAACGATTAACAAAAGCAAGCCAGAAGAACGGGACTACACTTGAAGAATGCCTGCCTCAGCGACAGAAGGAAATCTGGACTTCTCTGTGCTATCAAGTCACATATCTAATGAAAAAAATTACCTTCTGACGTAGAGAAAACAGCACTATTGTGTTGCAATCAACTGCTAGCCCTGAGCAGAGCACTCACGTACAAAAAAGAAAATGCAAGCTCTTTCCTCTCTGTGTCTCTGACTTCTCAACCAACCAACTCCTGCAATGGGCAATGGGAGGGCAATTTCAGGGTGGGACGGAAAAAACAGAAAGCATGATTTCTGTGCCTTTTTAATAACAGCTCTGTCCACAGCAACAGTCTCTATGTACATACAGACTGCAGAATAGTCGGGCACTTGGCAGACATAAGCTGGTGGAGCCTGTGGCTGTTACCAGCAAGAACAGCTCTGCCCCTATAACTCCACCAAGATCTAATGTTATTTTTACCACACACTGACTGTTTAATATTAGTAATTATGCACATTTCTGAGGTTTCCTCTTTGCATACAAAAAACCCACAACAAACAAGGCAAACACTCAAGGTTCCCACAGCTTTAAATCCCACCACATGGACCATAAGGGCTTTTACAACATCCTGGGTGAGACCCATTGTGTAACAGTGAGATGCTGTTTTAAAATGAAGGACACTCCTCTCCTGCAGGCCTGGTGAGACCACCAGACTCAAGGATGCAAAACAGAAGGGAAATTAAAAAAAAAAATTTCTTTTTTTTTTACATTGTCTTTGATTCCTTCCTCCATTTTGCTGACAGCCTGGCACCTCCTGAATGCAGACATTCCTTGGCTCTACAGCCTCCTTTAATCAAGAAGATATTAGCTACTGAGCCTGTGATTTAACCTTTAATGAGCAAAATAGGGGAAGTTTTCTGACGTATATCCACATTAGTTTAACTCTATACATCTGCACTCACTTAGACCCAGGCCATGCTGGTAGAGTTTCCTCCTCAAACCAATGTTCCTCCTGAACAAGACTCTTTGCCTATAATATATGCCAAAACCTTCTTAAATTAAAGACATAAATTAAAATAGAATAAATACAAATTCAACAAAAATCTATTACAGTTTAAAAAAGTAAACATAATCTAACTTCATAATCTACTGAGCTTTAAATCAGGACTCCAGTGTAATGGGGAGAAGAGAACTACACAAGAAGCGACCAGTTTCTCCCCACCACGGTGCTGTCCCAGTGCCTCTCAAAAGCTTATTCTTGGAGGCTTAATTCTGTCTTGTAGCAACTGACTCTATTTGTCCTAAATATTCAGCTGAAAATATGGTCTACATTACAGTATTGCACACAGAGTCTTTTAAAAGCATTGTGATCATTAACGTTGTGAGTCTGATGAGTAATGTTGTTCTGTCTAAAGTATATGTCGTTCCCTTTGCCTCCTTCTTGCCTTATTTTGAGACAGATGTACTTAAAATAGTATTTTAAAAAATATGGAGATTATTATCCAATCTAAAAGATTTAATTTAGCATTTATATGGGTTTTAAATGCATGCCAACACTTTCCTTCATTTCAGTGTTTGGCAACCATTCACTATTCACAATTCCAAAGGCTGCAGACACATGTCTGATCATTTTAGGATATTTACAGTTGTAGCCAATAAAGACAGTGCTGATTTTAATTAAACTTTTAATTGCTTTCTGAGACAACAACAAGAAGCCACGATTGCATGAAATTGTGACTGGGTCCTTTAAATAATAGTGGGTGCGGACTGCCAGAAGAATCACTGTCCATCACTTCCTAATGGGTGGGTATAAATAAATGCTAAATCATCACTCCTGGTAACATCAGTGGCAGTTTGGTAATCCAGCTTGACTGTAAACAGCTTTGTTTCCAGTGAGAAGCAGAATATGGACTGGACAAAGAAAAAAAACAACCCATAAATTAACTGTTCTGCCAGTCGATGCCTGCCTTAGGAAACTGTTTACAGCACTGCAGCTACAACAAATGCCAATATATATTACAGCTATTCCTCAGGCAGAGTGGAACAATTCAGGGCACTGGAAGCAGTGTGCAGCCACTTCCATGCCACCAGTTCAAGTCTATCTCAGGTCTCCCAGGAGCAAAAAGCTCTGTGCTGCCTTAAGGTTGTACCATAGCATCCGTGTTTTCCAGACTTTCCCAAATCACTTTCCCTTTTGCTCTCATTTAGTAGACACCTCCCATGCCATTCATGCACGTTCCCACTCCGGCAATTGCTTACATGGAAAACTCCAGCATTTCACAGAATCATAGAACGGTTTGGGTTGGAAGGGACCTTTAAAGCTCATCTAGCCCAACCCCCCTGGCTGTGCGCAGGAACATCTTCAACTAGATCAGGTTGCTCAGAGCCCCATCCAACCTGACCTGGAATGTTTCCAGGGATTTCCGCAGACACCCTACAAGGCACTTTGGCAGCTGGAAGCACGGCGACGGCTCAGAGCTGCGTGAGTCACCCATCCCGAGGGACCACCAGCAAGTGTCCTCCCGGCTCGGCCTGGGAACCACAGGTGGACGGGAGAAGCATTAGTGGCCTTTGGCCAGTTCCTCCGGGCACACGTCCCTATCAGAAAGTCACCAGGACGCCTAGGAATGCCAGGTCCCACACCGGCAGCCCTGGGTGCTTCCTCATGCGGGGCCAGATGCTACGCTGCTGTGTGCAGGACGGCTCCGTGCATAAATAAATGACTTCAGCCTCAGGGGCTCTCACCAGCACTAAACTGCTATTTAACACCATAAATCACCCGCTCAGCCAGCCTGTGGATGATGGGGAACTCAAGAGCCAGCAGCTGGCATGGTCTCTGCCTCAATGTAACTTTCTGAGAAATGGAGAGAGTAGCATTGAGCACCCAGTCAGGGAAATCCCACGGGCACCAGTGACCACCCCGAGCACACTGAATGCTGAGCGGGACCCTCAACGCGTGGCAAACAAGGGTAACGTTAGATTTCTTTTTATAGAATTCCTTCACATTATACGGAGGGCCACTTACACAGTTTACATATTTAAACATATTACATCATTCTGCAAGATTCTGGGAAGATTTGATTCCTTATTCATTACTACTGCTGTATTTTGGAAAACAACAGCAACTTGGATATATCATTATTGTTTTCTGACAATTAGACAAAACATTGCAAGGTCTCTACGTATAAAACATTTCCAGGTTCATCAAACATAAGTGTGTGGGCCATGTCAAGGAACAGCCTTTTTATGTGGTTCTTTATGGCACGGGAGCTGTTAGCCTATCTATAAATGCTTACCAAAGCATCCCAATATAATTTGCCTCTGTGCTGAAATGTAAATACATTCAGTCTCGTCTGTGGACGGGCAACACAAGATGTAAGCTCCTAACCACCAACTAATAATAACGTTTAGTTATTGGGAGCTCAAAGATGCTTACACAGTTAGAACCAAAAGCTGCTTTGTGAAATGACCTGCCAGACATTAACACTAATGGGACATTTTAGGTGTGATTATACAACTACTGGAGGCAAGGAAAGCCTTGCCTAAGGGCTGCAGGAATGGGCTTTTATGGTCAGCGGTGGCTGGTGATGACAGTCCCACCCACATTTCTAAATGATTAAAACCTCCCAACTCCTTCAATTGCTGACAACCTCCTTCGTTCCCCTAAAGCACCTTAAAGCTGTTTGGCTGCATTTTCCACAGACTTTCTGTTATTCAACACTGAGTCTTTGCTCAAGACCTCCTGTATCTTATTTCATGTAAATCACGCAAAATTTCACACTAAGCCTGTTGACTTGCTGTAGTCTACTTTGAGCGCTTGTACGCACGCTGCAAAGTATCATCAAACGCTGCTTGCAAAGATCTACAGGTTTTCAAACCCCTTCTTCATTAACGGAAATGCTGAAAATCCCACTCGATTGATAGAAACAGCTCACGATGCAACACGGGAAGACCCATGCCAGTAATGATACTTCCTCAGGAACTGGAGGTTTCCCACAAAGTAAAAATAAAATGCAAATTATTATTGTACCCCTCACACAGAAATACAGAGAAGCCCTTCACTATCCAGTCCCCTTACTCACTTTAGTCAACATTTATCATCTCAGTCCCAGGAGCGTTAGTGCCACTGTAACTGCAGGCAACAACCTTTTGCATCTCCTTAGTGATACTATACGGCATTAAATGCAAAAGAAGGATCTGTAAATATCTTATCAAAGAACAGCTGGTTTGAGCCACTTCTATACCACAGATACATTTTTCAGACCTGTACAATTGCATTGGCATCTGAACATTATCTGCATGAGGGAGCATCCCCACTATGTACAGTCCAGCAAAGTTCTGTCCAAAACCTATTCTGAGCGCTGTGTGTATTTGGATGCTACCACTACCCGCTGCAGGGAACCTTTGCAACTTGGTTTTGATTAAAAAAAACAACAAACCAAACACAAACAAAAAAACAGTTGAGGGAAGAAATCTTTTGAGTGAAACAAAAAAAGATTGGTTATGATGACTTGTGGATTTCTTTAGAAGGGAGAAGAAGGGGACTAATGAATAAAAATTATCCATCAAATGCTCACAAGGACTGATCAGTTATTCCCAAGCTCAAAACTTATTATCTTCCATATAATTTTCCCATTTCTGCCAAGTTCTGCCTGCAGTTAAATCCCCTGTGCAGTTAAATCCCCTTTACCCTGAGTGATGTCAATTAGTTTGCACAACTTCAACCGAGAATGGGATTTTTTCCCCACAGGTAATGTCTTTACCCAAATGGCAGAACAGAGCGCCAGTCTTCCGAGAGCCATGAAACCCTTGGGGAGCAGCACCGTGGACCCTGCGCTTGTTCTGCCCATGAAGCTTTGTTGATTTCAATGATTGCTTCATGTGTGGGAGATACCATGTGCTGGCCACAGGAACCCAGGAAAAAGACCAGAGGCTAATGTTGCTCTCCATCTTCAAACTGAATAGGATATACATCAAATCAATACTGCATTGTTACATTCCAGAGCATTTAAATTAGTATTTTTCAGAAGCTGTTGAGCTGCATAGGGCACATAATAAAATCCAGGCTAAGTGACTGATAATCTACCATGCAGACCTCAAGCTTTGGAGCATTAAATTGAAAAGCCTTTAATTATACCTCACCTACTATTAACGCTAAACTCCGAGCACTATAACACAAAATAGAGAATCTGTGGAGGATCCCCTTAATTAATTCATTCATCAGCTTTTTAGACTGTTTGCTGTATTTTCATATGCTGCTTTGACAATTATTCGTATTTTACGCTTCTAAAATATTGGTGTACACTTGTACTCAAACACAAGTCCTACGTAATGCAATGAGAATCCCTCCATCAAGTTCAATGGACTTTCAGGCAAACCTTGAAGACCTACAATTTCAAGCTGTATTAGCTAGGCGTCTGTTTTATTCCTATATTTTCATGGAATATTGCTAAGCACCTTTTTACACCTGCAACTTTTTCTGGAGAGACTATTTAGCTGTCTTTGTATCTGAATGAACTTACAAATGAGGTATTTATATGTCTCAGATTAATATACATGTGTAAAAGCCAGAGACTAATTTTTCCAGTTCTAGCTGCAAATTTGACAATTGCAAAAAACGCTTTAGGTTCTACATTAGTGCAGGTGCATACTGCTGGCCAAATAACTACAGCCCCAATAATGCAACCCCTGTAAATGTCTATTCATGTACTAGTTAAAAAAGAAAAATCTTGTGCTTAAACTGGCATTCAAGAGTCCTACTGATGTGGAGCCTTATGCGTTATGCAATGCTTTTTTTGTGCGTATTCCCGGGGCTGAATATATATATATATCCATGACCCAATGGCACTGGGATCATCTATAGGTTGGCTGTGTAAGATGAAAAGGAAGCATGCAGAGCTCTTTGTTAGTAAGGCTTCCCTACAGATATCATTGGTAAAACTTCAATTCAACAATCAGAGAGGCTGAGGCAGGCTGACAATGATGATATTTGGAAATTCCTTCTCTATATCTTAGCAATGCTTAATATGACAACTTGAAAAGTGGTGCAAGATTTGCAATACATTTTGATACTTCTTGCCATAAAGAGATTTCCTGAATAGTCTGGGACAGTTCCAGGGCTATTTTGGAAGGACTCTAGGAAAAAAAAATAAATCCATCTATTGCAGTTTCTGACTATCAGTGATGGGTGGCTATCATTTTACATACACTAAAAACATTTTTCTCTCCGCCTTAAATAAATTTTTCATATTTAATTTCCTCAGGTTTCTTTCACTTAACCTTAGTAATGCCATGTATCTGTGTCAAAAATGCAAACAACTTTGGTAGTTCATAAAATGTCATCTTACTCCACCATAGAGAACTACTGGTAACATGGAGATTAAAATAATTTACACAGACTTCTGTTGCAGTTCAAATTAATAGATGATTCTACCCAGTGAGTAAATTTTTCCATACTTCCTAACTGATTTGGAAGCTACATCACACTGAAATTGAAACCTTATGTGATAAAGACGAACTTCAAATACATCCTCATGCTTTCAGAGTTAATGCACAACAGTATCATGTCAGCACCAATGCCAAGCAAACAAATATAATTCTACTATTATATCAAAAATATTAAAATGATGACAAGATGGCATTCATTCTTTAACCGTTTCATCTGAACGAACTTACTCTGTGGTGCTTCTAAAGTGTAATTGGGATTATTTAGTTTCATAGGCTAGGTCTTCTTCAAGCAACCAATTTGAAAGAAAATGGAGATGGGCAATCTTACAAATGGCAAGGGGCCATTTTTCTTTCCATTTCAAGGTAAGACCAAACAACAGTACATTGGTTCAATCCTGCTACACAGGGACCGGGAAGAAGATGTGCAAGTCAAATGGGCTACAGAAAATCAGTGTCATTGGTTCTCCCAGACGTAGGTTTTGTTGAAGTTGAAAAAGTTTCAACACTGCTTCTGGTATTTCTATATCCCAAGATCTAAACACATATTTTCCATCTAAACAAGCTTATTTTAGATATAAAGAACCATGGCAATGGACAACCATGAGTCCTAAGAACAAATCTTCCCTAAAGGCAGAACTTTTAGAAACATAAAGATGCTGTCCAATGCACACACAAAACAAAAATCATCTGTTTCACAGCTCCAACCATGATAGTAATTACTTCTACCATGTAATATTCACCTTAAATAATAGTGGCACTTAGTGTTTAAAAGCATTTTGAACAAGACAAAATGGCATATTGATCACACCAAATACTGTAAAGCAAAATACACAGTTTGGGCTGTAATCTAGATTAGGCTCATGGTGAGGTAAAACAATGGAGCAGTGTGTCCAAGATCATAGCCCTGAATAGCGCAGGTCATCTTAGTGGTAACGGGGAGGAGCTGGGGGAACTTCAGCATATCTCTTAGGGAAACAGCATCACTTCTTGGAGGACGACACTACCACAAAAGAAATGAAGCCATGAGAGTAATTTTTATTTTTTCCAAACAAATAAAAATGACAGAACATTGTAGTTTATATCATTTTATGGTCTGATTATTGTAAATTGCATGATATTATTTGTATTTCAGAAACACCTACGTATATTAATCAGATGTAGTGCCCCTTGTGCTAAAATTGTATACACACACTGGGCTCTGTTCTGGAAAGCCCAAACTCTGGATATGCAACCAAAGGATAAATGAAACATGATGCAGAAGACAGAGAGCTGAGGCACACAAAGCTTAAGAGATTTGCCCACGGTCCAACAGGACATTTATAGCAAGGACAAGAACTGAACACAGACTTTCTGTCACATAGTATAAACACATTACCACTCTTCCTCCATCATCTTACGCCTCTACTTTAACTGACAAATTAAGTTTAAGCCAAGTTAAAACAGCTGGAGAAAAATCCTGGTCCCTAGTTACTACAAAACCTTGTGTCACAAATCTGACAGAAATAAGTGGTTTCTTCTTTAATATGTCAATAGCTTTCTTGTTTATTCCCTCTTCTTCCTGATCTTTAACATCTCCTAAACTGTACGCACAGGCCGGTTCAGTTCTTTAATAGTACTTGCATTCAATAGTGCTTATCCAAATAGTATTTTTAGTTAACATGCAATTTGGATAGGACTAGCATTCCAAATCTAACATTTATCTTGATTACTTTAAGCTAACTGTACCCACAGGCTCTAAAATGCCAGTTTGGAAACTGCTCTGGGCACAAGATAATATGAGATCACTAATTAACTAGGAAGTTTTAAAAGAAGATCTGATTTAGGCCCTGATTCAGCAAACAAATAACATTAAGCGTGAGTAACCCTGTGGAAAACATGCGAAGTCGTTGCATAAATCACACAACATTAAGTGCACGCTGAAAGCACCTCGCTGAAATAGGGCCTAATTTAAAAGTCTCATGTTCTCTTTAATGGCGTGTACTTCAAGTGCCTGGTGTGTTGTGGTTTCCTCTTCTCCGTTAGGGTAAACGGTCTGAACGCAGGGCCAAGAGCCAGGAATTCCTGCTCTCTTAATCTCCTTCTGAAACTGTCTGCCTGCGTTTTGGACGAGTCCACTAACATGACTGCATCCCAGACTATCACTTGAAAAATCTGAAAATAGTTTCTACTCAGCAACTTCCTCTACAAAACTATGGTTAGGATCAATTATTTTTTTAAAGGTCTGGGCGATTCACTTTTAAGGTCTCCTAATACAGCTGTAACAGAATTTCTACCGTCCCTAATCAACTTTCCAAAGTTATGCACTCTGTGTATGCATCTCTTCCTCTACTGGATTTTTGGTTTTTTAATTAATAAATATCATTTAAGGATCTTCTTAGCACTGACATCCAGAGGAACAACAATGGAGAAACTGCCTTCCCACTGCAAAGATCCTGCACAAAAGACTGATGAGACCCTGAACTGGGGCAGCACTGTCGGGAGATACAGGCTCGCAGCTGACAGCCCTTTCAGGCAGACCTTGGCACACACCTGGTACCAACTCCATCATATCACCTCCGTGTTCTGCTGCCAGACAGCACACATTCAGCACTCTCATTTGCTCGGGAGTGTTATCTCCTCACTTCATCTCCCTGATATCACCAACATTTATTATGACTTACAAAATTAAGAAAATAGAAAAAAAAGCCAACAGGTCCCTAAGCAGATCTAACTTGCAATTCCAGCATAATGCTTTAGATCTTCCTCGGGTGAGTAGTTCTTGCTGACACTACTCATCCCACTGATTTTGATGGAAATGCTCAGGTGCTGGCTTAATTGGACACTACTAGACATGTGGCACAGCAGGAAATATCAAGAAAAGGAGAATGAAGGGGAACAACTAAAGATCACAATAGGGGTTTCTCTCTTTTTACTCAACCTGGTGCTCCCTGTGATGCACTACGTCTGCAACTAGTGGTCGTTACTGAGAACTGTAACTTCAGGGAACAGTCAGAAAAAGGCAGGCAGTACGAACAGAAGAGGAAGAGAGATTTCTGAAGCAGGATCTGATGTGAAAGATGAAGGTTAGAAAAAGAAGATAATACCTCTGTTTTTCTCCTTTGCAAATGAAGAATAGAGACCTTGCTGTTCATATGAGCTCATGGCATGGACTGTGCGCCCAAAGGAAAGGAACTTTGGGCAAATAAGGGCCAACGTGGAAAAAGCAAGGGGGGCTCGTACTAAACTGAGACATCTCTCTCATTTAAGTCCTTTCCTGGTCTCTCATATTCTCCAGACGATACACTGAAAACATTCAACAAGTCCCCATTACTTCTCATAGCAGATATAAGCATTCCTTATATGACCCACTGCAGCTTTATCTGATAATGAGCATGTTAAGAAAATGGAAGCATAGAATATAATCACAGGCTTCGAGACATGACATTGCTCTCTTCTTAACCATGACTTAGATTTTTTCAAACAGTATTTCTCATACTGTTGTATGAGAGTTCAGCTGATGCATTTTCTTTCTTACGCATTCTTCCCTTGAAAATAACGGATGGCCTCTGATCAGTGTAAGAACGGTAACTGCTGGTACTGTTATTACCAGAAAACACATTCCCACCATTACAGGTGGAGGAAAGATTTTTTTTTTAATTGAGTTCCTGGGAGAATATTTTTCGAAAGCACAAAAATGCTCACACAACTATAACCTGCATATTATATTTTAATTTGGAGCTTCACCGAGACCTAACACTCACACAAGGGAAGAGGGGGAGAGAGAGAGGCAGGCTTCCCTCCCGTCACTGCCTTTGAGGCTGACTTGAATTTATTTTGAATTCAGAAATCTGTCAGCTCGCTGTCTCACCCTGAGCCACTGGGACCACAGGCATGTGTGAGCTCCTCTGTGTGAAGGCAGTCAGGTGAAAATATTTTGCCTGATCACCATATTTAGGGGTCTGTCATATTCCCTGAACAAGCTACAATTTCACTCATGACTGAAGAAAGCAGGTAGAGCCACGCAAATGTAAGCAGCTACATAATGGCTGCATGTGTTTTAATTTTTAGTGGCTTTTCAAATAATGATTGTTATTAAGACAAAGTGTATTTTGTCACAGATGCTTGCAACAAAGACTAATTGGCTGCCCAATTACTAGGCTGTGGCTGAACGGGCGCTGGTGCAGAAAGCTGGGTCTGCCCAGGGTCAGTGTCCCTGTGCCCTGCTCAGGATGGGGAAAGCCCAAGGGCCATGATGGGCTCCTGGTTTAAGCCCAAAAAAAGAGTCAGAAAACCACCCTGTATAACCAGGGCTTAGTACCACCAAGGAAAAAAATGCTTTGATTCGGCTCATTTCTGGGCTTAGATCTCAAGCTTTATGAGTGTGATAGAAGACACTCTCCAAGTTCATAAAGTTTTGGGAAGTGTGATGCCAGAGGAGGTTTGCCTTGTGAACACACAAACTATACGCAGCTGCATAAAGCAATAAAAGCCAGGAGCTGCCACAGCTCACTTTGCCTTCATCCTAAGGAGAAGGCACAGATGAAGCTGTGGCACTACGAGCCACTCTTCAGTCCCAGATATACTCTGTCCAGAGCTGAGGATGAAAGTTTTTATTCAAGCAAAGCTTTCTTTGCTTGACTTGCTTTTAAATAATGATACCAAGACTTGTTCTCCAGTGAAAGGTCTCATCCGCTCAGGTTGCATGCGGTCTGCATAACTGGAAGCCAATATTTTTTAGGCAAACCTCTCTGAAAGACTCTCAATGATACTTCAATGAATCAGACCCAAACCCAACATTCTTCAGAAAAGTGAGTGTTTAAAAAGAAGTTTTCTGTATTTTTAATTCAGCGTGATTTGTCCTCCTTTAAAAGCAATTTTAATCACGTTTCAGTTTTGAATTTATTTCCACAAGATGCATAAGATATTATTCTTCATTTAGACTGTGTCACTGGAAGCATTTCATTACATGATAAAAAGCCCCACAAGCCTGTCTGGCCTCAGGGTAGAAGTGACTGGAATGACATCTCTGTATTTTTAGTTTGAGAATTAAATGCGTATGGACTGCAGCTCCAGTCCCTTGTGGCAGGCATCCTCCAGGAGATGGCACAGCAGGCGAGGAGAGGAGAGGAGAGGAGAGGAGAGGAGGGGAGAGGAGAGGAGAGGAGAGGCAAGAGACTAACGGCAGGCAAACTTGCTCTGATTTTATAGACACATGGAAAAGCCCGAAGTAAAACCATGTTGACTCTAAAAAGAAAAGGAGGAGCAACCATCTGGTATGTCTGATGTAACTGCATACAGGAGTCAATAATCCATAGGAATACATAGTGTCAGATAAACTGCTAAGCATTTCTGCAACATAACCTGCTTCAGGAAGAATGGGTGAGGCAATTGCAGTAAACAGGCTCTGACTGGGTGCACAGTACTAACAAGCTTTACCTACCAGATCTGCTGGGCTGTATTCTCTGCTTTAAGATATACATATTCAGGCATGAAAAACACCTCCTTCGCTCTGCACTGATACTACATTTGAGTGAGATTATTCAGCATCCAAATTATACGCTCAGCACGATCACCTCCATTTTGATAATTGCCTTATGAATGCTTAACATGGCAGCGTGGGGATTTGTATTCCCAGGAACGTCTGCTATCAGGCATCAATCATTAGTCTGCCGAGGACATGGCGCACCAGTTGATAAAGAAGAGGCACATGGTACTCTCGGAAGATTATCAGCAAGAATCTGATCCTCCCTGGTTTTACTGGGCTCTTGCTCCATAGATGCTGACCCAGAGGTAAATTTTAGGCATGACGCTGTGTTGTATGTGATACAAAAATTACCTTTCCCAGGGGCTATGCAGGAAAAGGTCAGCTCTCAGGACAATTTTTGCAGGTCTGGTAGAGAGCATAGCCCTGCACTCCTCTCATGGAGGATGCAGTGTGCAACACCCTCTGCCCTTGCTAACACCTCCAGTCAAAGCAAAGGGACATTTTAGAGACACTGCTAGTCTTGTTGGGGGGGAAAAAAACCACCCATTATAAATTCTTTACTTAAGGCTTGCAAATTCCTTCTCTCCATAGGGTGCACATGGAGACAGAATCTGGCATCCCTGAAGTGAAAAAGACCTCAATTACTCATCACTCCCTTAACCTCAGATACCCCAGTAATTGCTGTGAGTCAGTGAGGCACTTCCAGTAAGCGCTCTAGACAGGGCTGATACCCTCTCTGCTCTTTTCCAAAATAGCAACCACTTGAGTGGGAGCAGTGCTGATGTGTGCACGGACGTCCCTGGGAGAGATGGAGGTGGAGGGGGCTGGGCAGGGGAAGCTGGGTGCCTGCTCCTCACTTGGCTGAGGGGGCAGAGCACAGCCCACGCGGCAGATGGTAGGGGCTGCGCTGCAAGGTGGAGCTTTACAGATGATGCCAGAGGCAAACGTGTTACACTAAGGAAGAGGAACATAATGAAGGAGAGTTTTGGAGGTGCATTCATCCCTCAGAGCCACAATAATAATGATCACTGGTTAGAGGAACAGAAGTGATAAATTGGCCGCACAGGCAGTGGCCCCGCACCTCACAAGGGTGAGAATAGGTACAGCTACTTTAGCATCACAGCGCAGGTCCGGAATGCACTTTTGAAGAAATCTCCCAACTGCTCCCACTTACTGTGCTTTCATTTGTGCTGCTGAGGGGTCTTATGGGCACCCAAAGTATATCCTTTTGGATGATGCTCAAATGGCTGATGCACACACACCACAAATGGGTGATCTGGGCATCCATGGGGCCAGTCCAAAGCGCAACAGCTGAAATGCACAACATGCAAACATCGGCTCTTCCACCCCAACCATCTCTCGGTGCAGATTCGCTCCCTCTTGCCCACTGTTTGCTACCGTACATGTAGCAGCATGTACCAGTTGGGGATTCCTTACCATCTCTGAGTGTCCTGAGCTCCAAAAGCAGAAACAGCATGTGGTCCCTTCCCCAACATGCATTTTTCAAGACTGAATGTCCTATCTAACTATTCTCTATCGCTTAGTCGACTGTGGATTGGAAAGTGCTGAGCACAGCTAGTAAGTGAACAAAATGATTGGTCAGATAGATGGTTTTCTTCATAGCTATAAAAAAGAGGACATTCAGATCTTATCGTATTCTAGGCATGGAAAATATTCTACTCGAAGAATTACAGGCCCAGCCAGGAAATGCCTGTTGTAACCACATTGCACCCCGTGGCTACTAAACATGCAGAAGAGGGAAGAGTCATGCACGGGTCCTCCACCATCCATTTCATCATCCCAAGACACCGCTCTGAGGTTTGGGAAAGTTCAGTGCTTTTTCTTCTTTCTTTTTTTTCTGCACACAGATATGACAGAAATTTATTCTACAATATTAGATTAATGAGAATTTCTCTCACATTTTGCTACAAAACCAAGAATACGTGAAGAAGACAAGCAGCCATCACAGGAGGTTGTTTCATTCAGAGGCTTGCACAACCGCAAGGGTTGCTGCCTCTCTCTCATAAAGGGCTGTGCTCTTTGAGATGTTTTTTTCATGGTCTTGTTGCCAGCTTAGGTAACAGCCGTTCTCCCAAGTCATCTCATGGAGATGGCTCATCATGGAGCCTTTTCCCTGCAGAACCCAAACTTCTGGCTTCCATGAGACTCCGTCCTGTTTGGCGTGTTTCCCCGACAGAAATGCGGGAAATTTCAATTCAATCCATACTCCTGCAAACATTAAGTCTATACATGTGGCCCTGATTTGCAACCTCTCTGCAACTCCACTTCTGAACCTGGTCCATTTGTTCAGTGGAAAGGGCCAAAGTTGTTACTGCAGGTAACCTCAACTCAGAGCTGCAAATCAGCATAGAAATGATAAGCCAGTAGAAGCAGTAACAGTCAAGAACCCAGATATAGATCCCATAAAACCAGCACTTTGCCAAACGGCTTAGGCCAAAAATCCTTCAGCAGATGCCTTATGAGTAACTTTTTAGAAATCGTAATTTGAAAACCATTGGACAGATCAGCAACCAAAAGATAACATCACTGAAAGCCCAAACCATGCGGGTTTTCTTTTTTGCTATAAACAAGCAGGACCATATTCTGTTCTCATTTATAGCCATAAGGATCGCTGGTCTCAGCAAACAGCCATCCAAGATTTACGATCGCAAAACACAGAAAAATTAAGTTCAGGTTATTTCTGTGGCTGAAACTTTTGTTCTTGGACACAAAGGAAAAGCTATGATACAACCTCAACAGTCTTAGGATAGCAAGGAAACACAACAGAAGTTTTCTTATGTCCCACCTACTGCAATAATAGCAAGGAAGACTGAATCAGAGTTAGAAAGTAGAGAGAGCAGCTGGTTTGCAGATGAAGATAGAGATAAATCACCGTGCGGATGGGATGGAACAGAGCAGCCAGTAAATTTCCACTTTCTTATGCTGGATCCCTTCCTTCCATTCTCAGTTACTCAAAAATCCCATCTGAAAACTAGCAGCAAGTAAATACTATAGAATGGAGCAGGAGAGAATAAAGAGACAATAAGTGAATTTACAACATTCAGGAAATGAAGGCATCCCAATCACTCGCATCAGAATTACAAGAAATTCATTAAATTGGCACTGGGCCACCTGGAACAAGCTGAATTAGCTGAATAATGAAATGTTAATTCTTCAGTTTTGCCTTCTATTTTACCCAATCAACTGTTTGCAAACATTCTGTAACTTCCCCACTCACCAAAAAAAAAAGAAAAGAAAAGAAAAGAAAAAAGAGATACGGACGTATTGGAGAGAGACCAGAAGAGAAGAGTGCAAATGTGCAGAGCTCCAGAGTACACGAGCTCCTGGGAAAGACTGAAAGAGCCATCAGAGAGGACTACGAAAAGACACACTAAGGGTTTTCAAACAAACAGCTTCAAACTTGCAGATTCCTGCTTAAATTTCTGCAAATGAGATGAAGTTTTAGGAAAAACATTTGAAAACGGGGCGTAGTGAAGTGCTGGAATAGACCCCACAGCAAGGGCCGTGGCCATCTCCTTACTGGAGCTGCCAGATACAACACAAGAGTCACTGTCCCCACCATGAAGTAAGGGATAGACTAGACAACCCTTGAGGTCCGTATTTTCTATGATTTGCTTTGCAAACAACCTGCCACCAACTTTAGTAAGCAACTTTTCAAAAGGTGATATGTTGATGCTGAACAACAGCCCACACCAGGTCCCCTGTCCAAGACGCTGGGCTTTCATATACCTCTGGTGACATAAAACACGAGTGTCCCCCTGTGCAACATCCAGTTGTGAAATATCAGACACCTGACAGCATCATCACTGCGACAAATCTGAACCACAGCTAAAGGATCCCACGAGTCTTTTAATCAATACATGTTTCCTTGAAAATATCCTTATAATTCATTTTGCAGTGGTGGTAGCAAATGTTTTAAACATGGAAAGGGTCATTTTAGGTAACTCTCCAAAGGGTAGCCTCTATTACCTGCAAGTTTGAGAAATATCCATTACAGATATCCTTTAAACTTGGTAATGAGCCATATTTAATAGGTTGGGGTTTTTTTTATAAGTAAATTTGAAACAGATTCTCCAAGTAATGAAACAAAGTTGGCAAGCTAGAATTTCACCATGTGGCTGAGCGCCGGCATCACAAGTATGTGGGGGTGCTCAGGGCCCTGCGTCTGTCCCAGGCATTTGGCAAAAAGCCGCTATTCTGTTTCTACTGCCACATGAGGCTTTTATGTCCATAGGATTTAAACGTTTCCTGTTCCTGCCCATCCATTTATCATTTTCTGAATGAAAACCTGACAAAGATTTTAACAAGCACATAGTTACTTCAGGCACCTCAGTTTTAGGCACCAGCTAGAGACAACAGATACAAGAACCTGAAATATATGTTACTCATTCTAGCACTTGAATCTCAAATTAAATCTGTCTAACCAAAGGGCACGTTTAACTACATACTTGAATAAAAACATTGGGAATAATTCTGGACCGGACCGTATCCCATTGTCTCTACCATGATGTATATATAATCTGCTCTTCCCGTAGGTATCCCTTGGGCACAGTAAAAACCTAATAGTATTTTACCAAATTTTGCAGCTCCGTTTATCCTGTGCTTAATCAACCTTTGCTCTTCTAGATTTCCCAGTTTGCAAAACTAATTATAATGAATTGGCCAGCATGGATACGCACTACTGCCCTTCACCATATCAAAAAGGACTGCCCAAATATGTACTACAGGTCAGCTATAAGTTAATAACCACAGACAAATTTGAACAGATGTTGCTAGCAAAGAGCTTGTGCTTTTGGAACTGGAGGACAGTACTCCATCTTTGCTGCCCTTTTGGAATTAGACTTATCTTCTATTGCAGATTAAGATAGATCTTCTATCTATCTAGATAAATAGACAGAAGATCTATCTTAATATCTATCTAGATAGATAGATAGATAGATAGAAGATAGATATCTTCTAGATATCTAAGGACTGATTTTTTGTAATTGTTATTATTATCAGCATCAATCATAGCTGATCTGCTGTATTTATTCACATTATTGTTGCAGGAATATAATAGACACCCCCAAGCATGTAATAAATATAAGCCTCCCACCATCTGATTGGTAGGAAGCAACAAACTGCAGCTAGTTTTAAAATAGATGTGCATAGACTTTACACACCGATCCTCACAGGCAAATTCAAAGGCAAAAATCTACGGTGAAAAATTACACCACTATAAGACTGAATACAGTAAAGCACTCGAGTGAAAGAGACTTACATTCAGTCTTGCAGCAGCACTCAACATTTTTACTCTACAGAGCCAGGTATCTGTCCCCAAGTATTTTTGCCTCTCTCATTTAGATTATAAGCCCTGCAGAATAAAAACCATCACCATCAACATAAAAAGATCTCTTGACTGCTGACCTGGTTTTTTTTTTGTCCCCTAGAAAACAACCATTCGAAACTCTGATTAAACGGGATGCACAGGAACCTACTCACTGTTCCCCAGCGGTGACAAAAATAGCTTTTCTGAGCAAGCACATCAAGAGTAAACACAAGCTGCTACAATAAAAGAGAAAGTTTGATTTCATAATTCCTCCTTGTGCAAGGAAGCCTTTTAAAGAGAAAATTAGGTTAGGCAGGACCATAGACAAAGCAGGGGAAGTCCCATGGCAGCTACACAATAAATGGCAGCACTATTAACATTAGGTCATAACCTCCGTGTCGCCGAGCCTTTGTGTGCGTTGAGCCTGGTGCGCTCAGAGCTGCCGACAGCTGTTCCAGGGCAACACATGGCGAAGGAGAAAAGCAGCAGCCAGCAAGGGGTTAAAAACGTGGCTTTGGGGTTTTTTGCTGTAAGCAGCACCCCTTGAACTTGCCATTATCTTCCTGCCATCTCCTCCAGACCTGTCCAAAAACACAGAAGGGTGATGTAGGTCTCTGAAATAAACGTAAACATGCCAGGTGCTTTCCTTTCCAGTATAAAATAGCTGTGCCTTTCCTGTGTTTCTTTTAAAATGGTCACTAGCTTCTAGCACTTGTGTCAGAAATCCGTCATCCGGACTTATTCAGAGACACCGTCAGTTTAGCACGCAGATTATCTGCTCGTGTATTCTGACTTCTTGAGAATCTCTTTTTCAATTAAGAAAAAATGCATTTGTAAACCCAGAACTTTGAATTCCTCCACTCAAAACACGTAAACCAGCATGCTGCTTCACACCCCAATAACAAGTTTATCTCAAACATCAGATGTGTCATAAACATTACCCTTACAATCTTTTTTAAGCAACAAAAAGAAGCATTCTTCAGTCTCATGGCTTTTCTCAAGGCACTGGCAATATATTATTTCCAAATATAAACTATTTCCAAAGTCCAAACATTGCATATAATAAAAAGATGCAGCTTTTTTGGACCATCTTGTGGCTTATTTCCAAAAAGCATTAAACTATCTTCCTATCAGGAGTTCATATTTATTCCTGAGGAGCAACGTGCACTGGATGGAGCTGATAAATAATTCAACAAGGAAATACTCTTTTACTATGACTAGGAAAGCACTAACTCTGAATGGGAAGAACAGGAAAACCAGGGGAAAGGACGAAGTTGTGCTGGAAACTAATTCTTCAGGATGTCACGATGACATTGCATTGGGTCAAACAGCTTCCTTCATAATACACTTCTGCATCTTCACGGACTGCAGGGGAGCTTAGGGAGGCTTACGCCAAGGGGCCTTGGTGAACAGGAGTGACATAAAATGAATAGTGAAACTGCATGGATTTCTCTAATTACTAAAGCCAGGTCTGCACCCAGTTTCCTTCCACGTGACTGCTGGCCAGGGATGTGATTTTATACCAATACAGTTATAAATACGCTGTCCCAGCTTAAGCCCTGCTATGGACATCACCGGATGATTGCAGTGCTCACCTCTATCCATGCAGGTAGACCTTGCCCTGGGGAACTGCCTTTTCTGAGAAAAGCACCTTTAACTATCCGAACCATGGCTACGTTAGGGAGCGATGTATTGCTTTAGTAGCACTGGTGGTGTTACTAGTAATACAACTCCCCAAGAGGCAAGGCCTCAGTAAACTACTGTGGGTGTCTGGCAAACTCAGGAGATGATGTGTCCCGCACCATGAAAGAGCTGTAATCGTAGTTTGCTGCTGAAATGCTACAGACTGAGGTGCCTGTTGCTCTGCACAGCATAACGTCAACAGCAAACACAGCCAGCAAAGAGATTGCTGTGGGCTTGAGACAAAACAGAAACTTTTTTAAAATTAAAAAAAGGGCAAGAAAAAAGAAACCACCATCACCCTCACATTCATCAGACATAAAAACTGTTTTGTTCTCTATTAAGATCTTGCCTATATCTGGTGAAATCAGACCCTTTGCTTTATGAAACAGGCCTCGCACTAGCCTTCCCCCCCTCCCATGCATAGGACAGGACGCGGTTCAAGACCTCGTAGCTCTTCAGTCATTCACAGCTTTCCAAATAAGCTTGCCATTAATTCCCCCGTTCTCTCCCTCGAGTCATACATAAAAGCTGCACACCCATTAGTAACTATTAACCGAGCCTAATCAAATACTCTAGCTGAGTTTGAATGTTGTTACTCAGTTTGGGATGTTTAAACGTAATTACAGGCAGCAAGACTTTTTGACATGACAAATATTTTTTAATAACATTACCAGAATTGTTAGTTCTGTTTTCACTGTGAAAGCAAACAGAGCAATTCCAGCTGGAAAGTTAACATTTATCCTTGCAGTAGGCTAAAAAAGACAGACTCTGGCAGCCACGCAGCCAAGGAAACTGCTTCCACTAACCAAGGAGCAATGGTGCTTCCAGGGAGGCTCTCCTACAGCCAAGTTTTCTGCAGTTCAGAGCAGTGAACCATTACAAAACTTCATGTACTAATAGTTCATCCCTTCTTTCATTGTTTTTTTCCTCCCAATTCCTTCATAATATCCTTCTTCTCACACACACCCTTTGACTTGCACCAGGTTGAGCTTTGATGAAAATTATTATTTCTTCAGAAAGGAAAACACTGAGCTACTCGACAAGGGAAATCTTCCAACACTAAGACGATAGCCTAACGCTGAGCGCAGAGGGGTCAGGAGGGGGAAGGTGCATGCTAAAAACCTTTGCGATCGGAGCTGACAACAATAGATTTTTGTTCAGTTACGTTCATTGTTTAAATTGTATTCTACTGCAAGGAGTCTGGGCGCCTTTCAAATGTAAATATTTTACTAGAGAATACCATATGGGAGACACAGCTGTTTGTTTTTATTAGGAAAAAAAATTGAATCCTTTCATTTTGCAAAGATTTTTTTTTTAAAAGCCCGACTCATAGTTATATGCCAACACTTGAATTATCTTAATTCAAATTAATCCCTAAGTAGTTGCAGGAAGCGTTTGAAGTTGGGTTTTTGCAGTTGTTAAGCACTTAAAGAAGTTGTAAAGGAAATCAAGATTGCAAGATGTTTATACATCAGTATTCTTCCATGCTTGATAAAAAACCCAAAACATATTGACTCCTTACGCATTACTACAGGTGACATATTTAGAGTTTGATAAGGCATGATGACATTTATATAGGTACATAAGCAATATCAACTACAAAAACAACAGTACCTGGCCTAAAATCAGAAACCAGCAAAAGCTTCAGAGTAACTAATTCGCTTGCCAAATTAAGCTTCTAATTTTGTTTATGAATTACTCAAAACCTTGCAGATTTTCTCAGATGTGTTGCTTCTTAAAATTATTTGCCAAATAATACCCCTACAGTGAGTAACAGCAGAAAAAAATGCTTCTATGCTGTTTTTAAAGCTCAGTTTGCACAGTACGCACAAAGAGCCATGAGCAGGAACAGAGCACCCACATCCACGAGGTATGTGTGCACACAGGTCCCAAGAGGCGGCTTCTGTTTTTTGGGAAAGCTCTCACTGTGCTGGTCTCTTAAGGCTAACTCTTCCACTAACTCTTTTCTTTTTATCTTCATAATTTACATAGCAACAAAAGTAATTTTTAAGTCGCCAAGAAACAGGCATCATACTGGAGAACATCAGCACTGAAGCGCTATACCTGCTCAGCCCCAAACCCGACCCACGGAGGGACTGACAGAACTAGAGGAACCTCACAGAGAGGGCAGAAGACCCAAACACCCAACAAGTGACCCTTCTCAAAACTCTTCCATCAAGCAGCGGTTTTAGAGTTTTCTCAGAAACAGATTCTAATTAAACTGTTTTGTAAACTTTTTTGCTGGACTCCTCTTTCATGAATTCATTTAATCCCTTTCTGAATCCATTTATAATTTCGATCCCTACAACCTCCTGTGACAATGAATTTCCTATATATGTCCTGGGCAGAAAAACTATTTCCTTCACTTCAGTACTTCCCTGTCGTGTGAGAGACCCTCAGACTTGTAAAACGTGCTGTGCCCTACAGAGCCAGCCAAGAGTAAAGGTTTTAATGCGAAGTCCAAAAGTGCAGAACTGAAAAGTGATGAGAGCTTCATCGCTATGGCTCTGGGAACTGTTTACTACCTGAGGCTGGGCACCAAACAGAGGAGGAGGAAAGGAAAGGAAGCATGTTTCTGGAGGAAACATGCTTTAGTTAAAAATTACATCCGAGAAAACATTCATCAAATTTTTTATTGGCTAAA